>NC_140961.1:72558540-72563540 GCF_056783735.1 Eptatretus burgeri | reverse complement strand
CCTCCTGTTTATCCCCGCGCTGAGATAGTGTGAGAAGGGGGCCCCGTTCCCACCCCATTCCAGACACTGTCCGCGAGGCCCGCGGAGTCGGGGCGCCACCGCCATTTTGCGGCTCATCACCAGACGGGTAGGCTCGACGCGGTCTCGGCCCCAGGCCCGTCTGCCCCCTCATAGTGGAGGGTGGTCCCTTTTTCTTTTGCTTTGAGTATATGTGTTGTCGGCGCCGTCTGTGAAGTAAAACTGTATAAGTGTTGCTGTGTGCTCGGTAGTCGGTGGTAGATCTGCATTGTGTTTCACTTTTACATTTGCTTTTTGTGCATTATTGTGGTATTTCTTCTTTTACATTTGCTTTTGGTGTATAATTGTATATGTGTGCTATCCGTGTGCCATCGCGAAATAAATGTGCTTTATGTTGAACTGTTTTTCCCGTTTCGCTTCGTCTTTTCTTTAATTGAATCTCCATCTTACTTCACGTAAAGGGTTGGTCGTGGGCTAAATACGCCCAATAATTAATCGAACCGTCGAGGCCGACGATAACACCGCTCGGTTATCCCGATAGTACGGAACGAGTCGCTTAAAGTGGCCCGTGTCCGAAGTCGACCTGCGGCGAGGTGCGATCGCCCGGTCTACCCTTCGTGTGGGTACTTAGGTAGGTCGAATTTGGTGAGCAACCCTATCCCACGAGGGGGGCCGATTGGCACGATCGTGGTGAGGCCGAAAGGCCCACCCGTGACTAGTTCCCGGCGTTAGTCCGAGAGGGTCACGACGGGATTGTCCGTCCGGTGGGCGACGTGCCGCGATTCGAGTTACGTGGCCGTTCGCACGCCGGCGGGCGCGAATCCGCAACACTGGTGTCAGGTCGTGCGATATAAACTCATCGCCCTCCTCGCGGCACTGGTATCGGAGAACGGGAAAACGGGCTCTCCTGTCTCCAGCTAAATTCACGGGAATCGGTCCAGGGGTGAGAGGAGCGACCCCCGATTCCCTCCAAATTACGAGCGAGCTAAATTAACCCTTTACGAGAAATAAGATGGCGTCTCAAGGCGAGCGGGAGCCGGGGGTATTAGAAATGGATGTAGAATGTGCAGAATCCATGGTCCAGGATGAAAACCCCGAGCAGGAAATGTAGGTTGTGCAGGAACACGAACTCGTCCAACTGAACCTAGAGCCCGAAATAGGTGCGGCGGCGGCCGCGGTGTATGACACCTCCCCTCCCCCTCTCCACCAAAACCTCCCGATCCTTGCCGAAACGGCTCACCCAAGCGCACCCGACATGGCCCAGCTATGCGCCATGCTGGCGGCAATGACAGCGAGGATGGATGCGAATACACAACAAATGAACGAAAAGATGGATGCGAATACACAGCAAATGAAGGAAGAAATGAAAGGGCTGCGGGGTGAGACGCAGAGCATGGGCCGAAGCCTGCAGGCGGCCATTAAGGCAGTAACCGCGGGGCTCAAAATGGCGACTCCACGTGTGGGAGCGAACGAGCTGGGAGGGGGTGCAACGGCTGTCGGGCCCGCGGAGGAGGCGGGTAAGAAAAAAATAATTCGGGGGACGTGTTGGGCGAGGGTCGTGATGGAAAAAGTGACGGTAACTGAGAGGGAAAAACTAATTCGGGTGACGGAGACGTGCACGAGGGAGATAACAAGGGAAGAGACGGAAATAATAGTTGAGACAAGGGAGGTAAAGGGTGAAGAGGTGACTGAGTTGGCAGAGACACGGGAGATGGGAACGATAGAGGGAAGACTACACGATGAAGACGGGGTAAGTGACGCACACACACACACGGAGGTAGTGGAGGATAATGGGGGTGAGCTCGCGGACTGGGTAGAGACCCGGTGCGAGCAGTTGGATGGCCTCCTCCAGGAACGAGGGGAGGGAGTATGCCCCCTTGAGGCGAGTCACGACCAGGTGAGTTCGGTCGTGCTCTGCGAGGTTGAGGGGACGGGTGCAGTGGACAGGTGCACGGAGAGCTTGGGGGGTATAGAGGCCCCGGAGACCCTTGTGGGGACACGAATCCCCAGTGTGGTTGTCCCTGTGTGTGTGGTGCAAGGTGTGAGTGCGTCCCCGTGTGTGGATGAGACACCGCGGGCGAGTGCCCCCGCGTGTGTGAGTGAGGCACGATGTGTGAGTGAGACACCGCGGGCGAGTTCCCCCGCGTGTGTGAGTGGTGTGGTGGCAAGTGTGGTGGCGAGTGTGCTGGAGTGTGTGCTTCCCAGCATGCCGTGTGTGGGTGAGGCACCGTGTGTGAGTGTCGCCGTGTGTGTGAGTGAAACGGCCAGTATGAGTGAGGCACCGCGGGCGAGTGACCCGCGTGTGTGAGTGGTATGGTTTGTGTAAGGGTAATGGCATGCGTGAGTGAGCGGTCGAGTGTGAGAGAGACAGCGTGTGCAAGGTCGCTGTGTGTAAGGGAGATGTCGGTCGGCATGTGTGAACATGCAGCCGCGTCTCCCGGTGTGAGTTTAATGGTGAGGTGTGTTGGCGTCGTAACACGCAGGTGTGCGTGGGTGGAATGGCGACGACGACGGCGACAGAAGAAAGAAAGCCGAGTAGCGGCTGTAGTTGTTTCGAGGACCGTGCTGGGTTCACCCAGCATTGAGCCCGAGGTCCGTGCTGTGCAACGCACGAGGCCCCCACGTGCTCGCTTGCGAGAGTGAAGTCCCGGTCCGGAAACGCACGCGGTGCATTTGCCGATCCCGCGGACGGACAAAGTTTAGGCAGGATTACGGATTTGGACCGGACGGGTTCTCCACGCGATCGTGTGTGTTAAGCTCCATCGGGCAAAGCACATGTGTTCGCGTGGGGAACCCCTCGAGACGTGGGGCTTGTGTTTTTTTATGCGCACGGTGACGTCATGGCTGCACGTGGGGTTGGAATCCGGCAGGAGGGGTATCCCTGCCGGATGGTACCGTCCAAGGAGGGACGAGGTACACGTGCAGCTGCATGACGTCACGGGCAGGTGCAAAGTGCGCGAGCTGTGAGTTGCCGCGCTGGTGCTGCACATGTGAAAAAAAAAAAGCCTCACTTTCGGGTGCACAGGATTCCCGGGCAAGGGGTGGAAGACCCCCTTACCAGGGCACAGGATGGAAACTAGTTAGGGGGAAGGGTTAGCTTAGTTAGACCGACTTCATGGGGCAGGGGTAAGTCCTCATGGAGTCCGTGGAATGGATTAGTTAGAGGGATTTAGATGAGCTTTCGGTGGGGAAATAAAATGATTTTTTGATTTAGAAGACAGTGACAGACAGTGAATGTGTAGAGTTGACGTAGTTTAGCTACGTAGTGTTAAAAGGAACGTGCTGTAGTTTAAGGGACGACGTGGGAGCACGAGTTAGTTAGGGGAAGTAGTTAGAAGGATGGCAGAGTTCAGCGGTGAGTGTGTTGAAGAGTTGGTGAGTGAAGTGGAAGCATGTGCTTGGTGAGTGAGAGAGGCCAGCGGGTCTGTGTGAGTGGAGCGAATGGGGAATGCATGGTGCGATGAGTGATTTGGGGGAGGAGTGACTCCCGCCCAAGGGACCCCGGGGTCAGTGTAGAGTGAGTTAGCTGGGTTAGTCAAATTAACAAAAATGGAGGTTGTTTTGTTGTTGGTGGGTCTGTAGGCTCGAAACCCGTTTGGAGGGGTGCAGGAGCCCTGTTGACGGGCTGGGAGCGTGGCTGCGAAAGGTGAGTATCGCTGAGTGGGTACCCCGGGCACCAGGCTAGTCGGCCGTGGTAGGCCAAGGGCCCATGGGGGGCCGGGATAGCGTAGTGGGGACGGGTGCGCCTGCTTGGTGCGGGGGCCCGGGGCGCCATTAGCCGCGTGGGCAGTGTTGTGGGCACGGGTGACCCTCGGAAAGGGGTCTGGGAAGCCAGCCTGCCACGTGTGCGTTTCAGGGGAGGTGCCATGGGGGGCACTCCCCGGTGTTTAGGGAGCTGGTAGGCTCGGAGGCAGTATAGTGCCCGGGGGTGCCATCGTCGGAGAATCGGCAGAGGGTCGTGCCTGCCAAAGGGAGCCATGTGTCCCAGCCATGAGACCGTGTGAGGGCACGGGAAGAAAATTGGGGGGCGAGGCCCGAAATTGTGAGGACACCAACACAGGCGACGGGAATCTGGGTTGTTAGAACCAATAGTTTAAGCGAGAGGCACTTGTTGGAAGCCCCGGGGTAGTTTAACAGGTTAATGGTTAGGGTAGATTAGGAAGTGTACCCCTCCGCACCATCCATCCCCTCGCTCTCGTTGTGGGCCGCTGGATCCACTTTGGGTTAGATCGCTGAAGTTTGGGGAGGCCATTCTGAGGCTTCGTTGGGCCTCGACACAGGACGCGAGCTCTCCCTTATTCCCCTCCGGGAAGGGAACGTAGGGGTTGGGAGGAGGCTAGGACGATAGGTTAGCCGAACAAGGACGATAAAGGGGGGTGGGGGACGAATTATAGAGGAAGAAAAAAAAAATTAAATAAGTTGGGGCTAAATTGGTTTTGGACAAATTAAGGGAGTGGGTATAGACAGTGACAGGCAAAGGCGATAGGTTGGGAGGGAGACCGTAGGGTAGGTCCGAGCCCGCCTTCCGAGTGGCCAGCACCACCGCACTCCCTCCACCAACCTCCACTGAACGGCGAAGGCTGGCCAGCTTCATCGGCAGCTGTTGTTTTGCTGCAAGGCCTGTGCCGGCTGGATCGGCTGCAGCTGCTGTGCTGCAAGGCCTGTACCGGCCGGATCGTCTGCAGCTGTTTTCTGCAAGGCCTGTGCCATCGGCTGGCCGTGTTTTGCTTCAAGGCCTGTGCCGGCCACTTCATCTGCTGGCTGTGTTGCTGCAAGGCCTGTGCCGGCCCACTTCATCTGCCGGCTGGCTGTTTTTCTTCAAGGCCTGTGCCGGCCAGTTCGTCTGCCGGCTGTGTTTGCCTGCAGCGGCCTTCTTCTGCGGGCTGTGTTTGCCTGATCACCTTTGCCATGCCATGCCCACTGCCCCTGTTCACCAGCCCCGTTCAATTCTTGCTTTGCCCCTCCCCCTGTTCATTGCCATG
>NC_140961.1:72543540-72546040 GCF_056783735.1 Eptatretus burgeri | reverse complement strand
GTCTCAACAAGAGAAATGTGGAAGGGCAAATGGTGGTAGAGTTTGCAAAAAGAATGGAAATGGCAGTGGTAAACACGTATTTCAAGAAGAAGGAGGAACACAGGGTGACATACAAGAGTGGAGGAAAGTGCACACAGGTGGATTACATCTTAAGTAGGAGATGCAACCTGAAAGAGATTAGTGACTGTAAGGTTGTGGCAGGGGAGAGTGTAGCTCGACAGCATCGATTGGTGGTCTGTAGGATGACTTTAGAGGTGAGGTTGAGGAAGAGAGTGAGGGCTGAACCAAGGACCAGATGGTGGAAGCTGAAGGAGGAAGACTGTTGCATGAAATTTAGGGAGGAGGTGAGACAGACGTTGGATGGTGGTAAAGATGGGTGGGATGATTGGGCAACGACAGCAGAAGTTGTGAGGGAGATGGCTAGGAAGGTACTTGGTGTGACATCTGGACAGAGGAAGGAAGATAAGGAGACTTGGTGGTGGAATGAGGAAGTACAGGAAAGTATAAGGAAGAAGGGGTTGGTGAAAAATAAGTGGGATAGTCAGAGAGATGAAGAAAGTCGGCAGGAGTACAAGGAGTGGCGTCGGAAAGCAAAAAGAGAGGTGGCAAAGGACAAGGAAAAGGCATATGACGAGCTGTATGAGAAGTTGGATACAAAAGAAGGGGAAAAGGATTTATACCGATTGGCAAGACAGAGGGACCGAGCTGGGAAGGATGTGCTGCAGGTTAGGGTGATAAAGGACGCAAATGGGAATGTGCTGACGAGCGAGGAGAGTGTGTTGAGAAGGTGGACGGAGTACTTTGAGGAGCTGATGAATGAAGAAAATGAGAGAGAGAGAGAAGGTTGGAAGAGGTGGAGATAGTGAATCTGGAAGAGGGGTGGATCTGTAAGGATGAAGTGAGGACTGCTATGAAGCAGATGAAAAGTGGAAAGGCGGTTGGCCCAGATGGTATACCAGTGGAGGCATGGAAGTGCTTAGGAGAGATGGCAGTGGGGTTGTTAACCAGATTGTTTAATAAAGTCTTGGAAAGTGAGAGGATGCCAGAGGAGTGGAGATTAAGTGTACTGGTTCCGATTTTCAAGAATAAGGGTGATGTGCAGAGCTGTGGAAATTACAGAGGGATAAAGTTGTTAAGCCACACCATGAAGTTGTGGGAAAGAGTAGTGGAAGCTCGGTTGAGAGGAGAGGTGACGATCTGTGAGCAGCAATATGGGTTTATGCCAGGAAAGAGCACCACTGATGCGATGTTTGCTTTGAGAATGTTGATGGAGAAGTATAGGGAAGGCCAGAAAGAGTTACATTGTGTGTTTGTGGATTTAGAGAAAGCTTATGATAGGGTGCCAAGAGAGGCGTTGTGGTATTGTATGAGGAAGTCGGGAGTGGTGGAGAAGTATGTGAGGATCGTGCAGGATATGTATGAGGACAGTGTGACAGCGGTGAGGTGTGCGGTAGGAATGACGGACCGGTTTAAGGTTAAAGTGGGATTGCACCAAGGATCGACTCTGAGCCCTTTCCTGTTTGCAATGGTGATGGACAGGTTGACGGACGAGATCAGACTGGAGTCTCCATGGACTATGATGTTCGCGGATGACATCATGATCTGAAGGGAGAGTAGGGAGCAGGCTGAATCGAGCCTTGAGAGGTGGAGGTACGCACTGGAGAGAAGGGGAATGTTCGTCAGTAGGAGTAAGACGGAGTACATGTGCGTAAATGAGAGGGAGGGTGGTGGTATGGTGCAGTTGCAAGGAGTTGAGATGGGGTAGGTGGATTGGTTTAAATACTTGGGATCAACTGTCCAAAGTAACGGAGAGTGTGGGAGAGAAGTGAAAAAGAGAGTGCAGGCAGGATGGAGTGGGTGGAGAAGAGTTGCAGGAGTGATTTGTGACAGAAGGGTTGCTGCAAGAGTGAAGGGGAAAGTATACAAGACGGTAGTGAGACCAGCTATGTAGTATGGTTTGGAGGTGGTGGCACTAACAAAAAGACAGGAAGCAGAGCAGGAGGTGGCAGAGTTAAGGATGCTGCGATTCTCGTTGGGAGTGACGAGGATGGATAGGATAAGAAATGAGTATATTAGAGGGACAGCGCAGGTAGGACGGTTTGGAGACAAAGTGAGAGAGGCGAGATTGAGATGGTTTGGACATGTGCACAGGAGGGAAACGGAGTTTATCGGGAGAAGGATGTTGAAGATGGAGCCGCCAGGCAGGAGGAGAAGAGGAAGGCCAAAGAAGAGATTCATGGATGCGGTGAGGGCAGACATGCGGGTGGTTGGAGTGTCAATGGAAGATGTGGAGGATAGAGCGAAATGGAGACGGTTGGTCCGCTGTGGCGACCCCTAACGGGAGCAAGCCGAAAGAGGAAGAAGAAGAATATATAACAATATATGTATAACAATATATATATATATATATATATATATATATATATATATATATATATATATATATATATATATATATATAAATAATGTTTTTCTTCTTTCGGCTGCTCCCGCTTGGGGT
>NC_140961.1:72533540-72536040 GCF_056783735.1 Eptatretus burgeri | reverse complement strand
GCACAAATACTCTTTGAGGTCCACTTTTTTCAAAAAAGGCACTGGCCATGCAAAATTCTAAGATGGCGACCATATGCACAGAAAATTCCTCTTCTGCAGCTAAATATTTGAAACAAAACACAACATTAAGGGTGTAAACCAAAGTTTTTTGCATCTAAGATTTTAGCATGATTATTCTTTGTAATGTAACACCTCGCAGCATGGATGTAACAAAGATGGCATCCAAGATGTCTGCCGCAAAACCAAAACAATGCTCATATTTCAGGAAATAATAGACATAGACTCATAATTTTTGGATCTGTACCTAGGTTTTTGGGATCAACTAATTAGGTGGACATGGTTTTACATTCCTTGTTCCCATGCATACTGCTGAAACAAAGATGGGAGTCCAAGATGGCTGCCACAATAGCTATAAACCATTGTTCACGAACTAGCGTTTGGAACAAAATCAAGATTTTTTTTTTTAAGGTTTACTAACTTGACAGATATGGTTCAGATATGGACAGAAAAATTCTTCCCATTTTGCAAAGGGAAAAATCAACCATGGACAGTTACCGTCGGTTTGTCGTCATAGGAGATGCTGAGGCCATGCTCATGCAGCATTTCTACCAGGCTTCTCTTCCTGGTTTTGGCAAAGATAGAGAGACCCATGTACACTGGGAATGGTGTTTCTCTGTCTTTGGAGTGTCTGTGTGTTGCTGCTCCCTCTTTGTATCGGGAATAGCAGTTATACTGCAGCAGCTGGGAAATGGCCTGGTCATACTTTGAAGCCCCAAATCTCAGCTGTGATTTGATGTCTGCTCCATGTTCAACCATCCCGACGAATTGAAGGAGAATGGGTGGTATAGCATCTTTAACAGAGCCTTCAGGAAATGTGCCATAAAATCTTGATTGATGGTCTAGTATGTGTCGTCTCAATATTTTTGCAGCTTTAGCCATCACAAGTGCATCACAAAGAAGCCATCACAAAGATGCTTTTGATAGTGACAAAGCCACATCTTTCTGGAATGCTAAAAGCACACTTCTTCACTTTTTGTGAGCTTCAAGCTCGGGGATTTCAGCCAATAATTTATCCTTTAATCTGGTGATATTGACAGTGGGAGTATCAACAGCCAGTTGTGCCAGACGTTGTTGGTATAACTGGTAAATATCTGCAAGGGGGAAGACTGTGGGACCGTCTGAATTCAGACTGGTTTCAACAATGTAATTCAGCAATTCCAAAAGAACCAGTGGGTACACATTTGGTTCCTCCTTAGTTTGATGTGAGTCTTTCTCAAGACTTCTGAGATGCTATCTCTCCCTGTTGTACAGAGCAGTGAGACAGGCACGATGGTATTTTAGTTCCTGGGCAATGGCATCTCCACCACCCAGTTTTGCTAACCACGTGCCATCATTCAGTGTTTGAGCAGACTCGTGCAGCCTCTTGTCCAAGTTCATGGTCATAACTTGCCGAAGACAGATTCAGGTGATGTCTTTTCACACATAATACATACTTGACCATCATGGCTAGTTCGTCACTGCTTCACATGCCCGTCATCCGTTTCACGACCACGAGAGTCGGATCGACATTTCTTGGCACGATCAAGTTTAGTGTTATTAAATAACAACCGACAACTCATGTGGTACTTTGCCTCATTCCTTCTCAGCGTTGCCTCTATACCTCCACCCTCATTCAATCTCGCTGGGTCTAAATTCAATGGGAGCGCACTGATCTCATTGAATGGAGGAATATTGGTCGCTAGCATAGTATACCCATCATGTTGTGGGACATGATGGGTAGGAGGGGAAGTCAGGGCTTCATTCTTTCTGTCTTTTTGGCAAAGACAGCATCCAGTCCAGTCTGTTTGCCTCTTGGCTAAAATTGGATTCGCATCTGCCATTTTGATTAAGGCCGAGGGTTTATCCTTTTACCACCTTAATCAACGCACATTCCTGTATGGGATGGGACTAGGTTTGGGTGACCTACACCTCGCCCGATCATTCATCCAGTGTCATTTAAGTCCCGTGTGATCTGTACACCATTCGGGTAACTACATGAGCAAGTCATGTATAGCCCCCTTACCCTTGGCTTGGCTCTCCCGCGCTGGCACACCCTGTCAATTCAGGCGCGGCTATCTAACTAAATGTAGTAACTACAAACTACTGTTTACTAGCTACTGGATATGGGGCTGTTAGACAGCATTTGGGACACTAAACTAAACTATACTACAACTACGAGTCTATTACTACAGCATTAGTAAAGCTAGATCAGCTGACACTGAACCCCATGCTGAGTTACACAGCAGTGATGTCACCAGTGTGCCCTGGTTGTGCGCTGACATCACTCTATTATAATTATGCTAAGCTTTCCTCCACCCTCTAAAATGCAATCTGACAAAATAAGTAATAATTCTAATGAAATCCATTATCTTTATTACCTATTTGCCGACTTATAGTACTTAGTATTTCTATGTTTATTCATTGATGAGATGTTTTTAAGTTTTACGGCAGCCATATTGGA
>NC_140961.1:72466040-72518540 GCF_056783735.1 Eptatretus burgeri | reverse complement strand
AAGAACAAGTGGCTTGTGACATGGTTGCAAGTAATCAATGCTTCCATACCCGAGGTCTACTGTGCGGCTCCACTAAAGTTTTCTGGTCGCTCCATCCGCAGCCTTCGACCAGAAGAATTTGATTGCTTCGCAACAGGTTTGTTCACTTTACTCCTCTTTTGACTACTTCCATGTAACCAATGTTTCAGGTATAATGGCAATATCCCTTCATAACAAAAGATTCAATATTGCCACTGAGACGGGATGATAAATTCCAATCATCATCCTTATTTAATACCCCGTACACACGAAGCAAATAGTGGGGTTAAACATTTGGTTCATGTCTGTCTATCCATCTGTTTATCTACAAACATCAGTTTATGATCGAGGACCAACTTAATTTCAATTGAATGTTATATTTTGAACACAAATCAGAAAAGAAACCTGAAGTTTAACAGTACTTTGACTCTAAATTTGTCCTGGTCGTGCATGTGCAGAGAGGAATGAGATAATGTTTTTACTCTGTGTATCTGCCTGGCAGTCAAACAAAATTGAAAATGATTCCAAACAAGAAACTTACTGTTTTGAAGGATGTCATAAAGGACACAAACAACAGGCACGAATAACTAATGGCACGTGTTAGATATGGTGGTGCAATAGACATGGTATCAGGTCAGGTATGGGAGCATGCACCGGAGCAGCGCATCACTGCATCCACTTTTCGCCAGTACTCCAAAAGCCTCCACCTGGCCATCCCCCAGGCATGATGCTTGGCGCATCTCCATCTCGTTGAGATGCTGGTCGCTCCATCCTGCTGTTACTCGTTGGTCGCTCCCATCAACCTGCTGCAATCATGAGGCATGTGGTCGGCCCAATGGCCTCTTCCATTCACGAGGCTCCCTCGCTGAATCAGGTGAGCAGGATCAGGAAAACGAGCCACATGTCCATACAGCCGCAGCTGACGCTCATGGAATATGCAGGTAACAAATCTCATTTGAGTCTCTCTCAGCAACTGCTCGTTGCATACAGTCCAACCAGCGATAGCCAAGGATTCTCCGAAGAGATCTGGTACCAAAGAAATGAAGTCTCCATCTCAGATCCCTGGTCAGAATGCAAGTCTCACATTCGTAGAGCAAGACTGGAAGCACCAAGGACTTAAAGACTCAGACGTTCGTCCTCCTGTTCAGGTCCCAACCGCACCACACCCCATGATCCAGTGAATGCATGACTCCCGGGGCCTGACCCAGATATCTTTTGACTTCTGCCTTACAGGCAGCAGAGACATAAATATCACTGCCAAGGTAAGTGAATCTCTCCGTGACCTCAACATCCTTACCACAAACAGGTACAGACAAGATAGCATCTAAGATGTCATTGAAAGCCTGGATCTTAGTTTTGACCCAGGAAACCTGTAATCCCAGTGGCTACGACTCTTCATTCAGCACCTCAAAGGCCCACAAATGGATATCAAGTCTCCGCAAAGATGACTGCATCATCTGTAAAATCAAGGTCAGAGATCTTGACATTCCCAAAACGATGCACCGCAGCTTGATCTCTCTGACATCCTCCCCAGAATCCAGTCCATACAAGTGCTGAAAGTGTGCGGGCCAGTACACACCACTAACGAACTCCAGTAACAACTGGAAATAAGTCTGAGATGGTATCACCAAATCTCACAGCACTCTCAGCACCAGAGTATAGTTCAGACATCAGATATATCAGTTTTGGTGGCACCCAAAAAGGCCAAGAATCATCCAGAGGGCATCACGATTCGCTGAATCGAACCCTTTGCAGAGATCAACAAAGGCTGCAAGCAGGCCCTGCCAAAACTTTCGTCTGCATTCGTTGAGGACCCGAAGGGCAAGGATACTGTCAATTGTTGACCTCTTTGGTGCAAAGACTGACTACTCTGGACACTGGTGCTCAAAAGCAGCTGGTGCCGAACCCTATCAAGAACTAGAACGGGCACTCGGTAGAGCGCATACCTTCGCTGCCGCAACTTTTTTCCGGGCACATTTGAAAAACGTCATTTTAAAACGTCCATGACTTCACAACCGTCAGTCCGATTGACGTCAAATGTGGTGTGTAACCTCCTTGAAGGCAGTCCAACAAAATGGAATGATAAACACTGAAAAATTAAAAAGTTGAAAAATGACGTCATCTTTTGACGTCATTTTGACGCACTTCCGGGGACGTCACGTCCAATCGGGGACTACCATTCTGAAAGCTCGTAGTTCACTGAACGTTTTAACGTTGGTTTCATGTCAATAGCTCTATTAGATCTGAAGCTATGCCTACAAGTATATTTTGACCTTGAGTGTGACCTTGACCTTGACTACAGAGTTAATTGGCAAAACCTGTACATCAATAAACAGATATTTTGGTACTGATCCAAATGCCTGGATTTGGGAGACTTTGCTTTATAAATTATATAGATATTTGAATGTAAAATATCAGGACATTTTAGCCACAATTGAAAAACGTCATGTTCAAACGTCAATGACGGCATAACGGTCAGTCCGATCGAAGTCAAATTTGGTGTGTGACGTCCTTAAGGTAAGTCCTACAAAACGGTATGATCAAAACTGATGAGATCGAAAATTGAAAATTTACGTCATCTTGTGACGTCATTGAGACGCACTTCCGATGACGTTACGTCAAATCCGATACTACATATCCGAAAGGTATCTCGTCATGGAACAATATGGCGGTGGTTGCATGTCGATAGCTGTATTATGAAGAAAGTTATGCTCGAAAGAGTGTTTTTGACCTTTTCATGACCTTGACCTTGACCTTTGACCCGATCTCACTCCCAAAATCTAATCAAATCGTCCTTGGATACTCACGAATCATCCCACCAAATTTCATGCAAGTCGGTTTAATACTATCTGAGTTATGCGAATAACAAACACACATATTCACAAATAAATAAATACACAGCGACCAAAACATAACCTTTCGCAGAATACGAAGGTAATTATACCAGCAAAGACTTTGCCCAGCACTGAAAGCAGTGTCACCCCTCAGTCGTTGCAGTCCTGGCATTCACCCTTCCCTTTCCAGAGAGTGACAACAAGGGCCATCTTCCAGTCAGTTGGGATGATGCCTGTGTTCCAGGTAGAGCATAGAACTGCATGCATCGACATGAGTACAGTACTTCCACCAGCCTGAAGAAGTTCAGCATGGATGCCACAGACCCCAGAAGCTTCACCCCATTTCAACCGATTCACCACAGCCTGTTTCCACAAACGAAGGTGGATCACAGTTTATTGGAGGGTCAGCAACAGGGATTGTAACACCCCTGACATCCAACTCAACAGCTGGTGGATCAGTCTGGTACAGCTGCTCAAAGTAACCGGCCCAGCGGGCCTTCATTTTGAACTCCTCTGTCAAGAGACCACCACTCTCCGCTCTAACTGCAGTACACCGAGGGACGGACTTGGAGGAACGCAATGTGCGAATTCCCCTGTAAACAGGATGAGAATCACTTGACCACAGGTGATGCTCTAACCACTCACAGATTCCTCGCACACAGGCTGCCATGTTCACCCTCAGTGCACGTGCAGTTGCACACCTCAACTTACTAAACAGCTCAGCTCTGCCATTAAGCCTGGCCATGCGACTCTGGTGAATGGTATACAGTGTCCCTTGAGAGACAAAATTCTTCTTAGCCCGCTGGTGAGTTCCAAGACATCCACCGGCAACATCAAGGATGGAGGTCTTGAAGGTGTTCCACAACTTTTCAGGATTCCCCAAAGCACCCAGACCCCCCAAATCCCAACTCAGCCTGTTTGCAAACTCTTCAGCTGCATTCTCATCCTTGAGCTTCCCAACATCCAGCCAAGGCTGGGACGGTATCATTCTCCTGGATTTAAGCTGAAACTTCAGTCGCTACCACAAGCCTGTAGTCGGTATTGAGGAACTGACCACTCCGGTAGACCCTGCAGTTCTAGATCATCCTCCAGCAACCATCAATGAGCATATGGTCAATCTCCTTTGCCACACCACCAGTGTTGGAATACCAAGTCCAGCAATGAGCTTGTGGGTGCTGAAAGCATGAACCAGCCACCCTAAGTCCATGACCTCTTGCAAAATCAAGGAACTTAGTGCGATTCTGGTTCAGTTCCAGACCCAAAGGGACCAACACATCTCTCATAACCATCCCCATCACTTCCAGTAAAGACACTGAAATCCTCCAAGACTAGAAGAGTATCGCACTTGGGGGCAGTGATCAACCACAGACTCGAGCGTGGCATGGAATAAATCCTTCACTCGCCTCAGTCGGAGCATATTCAGAGTCCAGGGAAATGACACCCAAGGATTGACAAATCCTTCGTCTCATAATACGCTCATTGACCGGTGTTGCCTCAATTATCATTGGAGTCAGCTTATTGGACACAGCAACAGCAACACCTTGGGTATGGTAACAAGAAGCCTTTTCTTTCAAGCTTCTGTGTCTCACGATCTGCCATGACCTTTCCTGGGAAAGTCACATTTCCAACCTCGCCTCAAAAGCCAGTCGCCGACTGGGAATCCTCCATCGTGCAAAGTCCTTCCTCGGCCCTCTTGAGCTCCTGACCACTTACAAAGCTTTTGTCCGTAGCCTGATGGAGTACTGCTCTCCCCTCTGGGCTGGTGCTCCTGCCTCCCACCTTCCTCGGCTCCACGCTGTCGAAACCAGGGCATTTAGGATCATCGGCATCTCCCGCAATGAAGCTGAGTCTTTGGGCCTCTCACTCAATCACCGCAGGTTGGTCGGTGGTCTTTCTGTCTTTTACCAACTCCTCTCCAGCCTTGCCCCCCCTGCTCTCGCTGCGATTTGTCCCCACCACATTTCCCCAGGGCGCTCAAGGTCCGCCAACAACCCCCTAGTAAAACTACCAAAATCACGAATCACTGCTCATCTTCACTCTTTCATTCCTCTTTTTTCCCGCCTTTGGAATAAACTTCCTTACTCTATTCATTCCCATTCTTCCCTCCAGGCTTTCAAAACAGCTGTTCACCACCACACCTCTTATCACCCCCCATTCAAATCCTCGATCTTTTCTACCCCCGATAATCCACCCAAGCCCATTTCCTTCAATTCCCCTGCTTTCCTTCCTGAAAGTCTGTAATGTCCATCTTCTCTTTGCCATGTTCCCCGTCCCATCCCCATCCCTCTCCCTTCCACAGTTCACCTGATGTGTCTGTTCCCCACTGTTTTGTCCCTCCCACTCCCACCCCTCTTGTCTCATGCCGCCTTGCTGTGAGTTGTGTGTTAGCTCTCATACGAGCCTCGACAAGGTATACAAAAAAAAAAAAAAAAATCAGGGCGACCAGGCCAATAGTAAGTAGAAGCACCCGCCATGATCTCGCCACTATTCGATCTCAGAACCCCAGAGATTGCTGCAATACCGATGTTCAAACGCTTGAGTTCAGATGATGACAGAGACAGGTAATCATCCTCTCTTCGGGATAGGACATTCCAGGCACCCACTCGAAGGGACTGCCTCAGGTTAACCCAAGGTGACCACGGTCTGGTGGACGACACCTCAGCACCACCCCGACTGCAATCTGATCAGGGAAGGTTACCCTGTTGTTTTCCTCCTATTATCAAAGAGTGGGGGTCCCGAAGGGTTTGCCCCAATCCTGTCATCTGGTGAGCTGCCCTGTGGATGGCAGCTGCACAGGAGGTACTTCCACAGAGTGGGTTTTCAATTTTCTTTGCGTTTTTCTTGTCTTTTGTGGAGTGAGGGGTTTTTTTTTTCGTGACCAGAGTGCAAATCCTGCCACCAACCTCCTGAAAAAAAAAAAATAACCCAACTGCAGGACGACGCCGCAGACACAGTTGGGCACTCGATATGGATGGCCGTTGGCTCACAAGGAGCTTCTCCGCCCTTTGAAAGGTTTTGTTTTGAATCCTGCTGGGTGTCCATATCCAAATAGTCTCCTCACCAGGAAACCTGGTGGGGGAGACGGTTTAGTCGCCGACAACCTGACCATGAAACAGGTTAGTACAGGTTTACATAGTACCTGCAGCAAGTCACAGATCTAATCTGGCCTGACCTGACTAATAACCCGACACTGGCCTGACCTAACACTGTGTCAATGGCAGTAAAACTGCAGCAAATTCTGGAATGAATTTATTTATACGTCTTTTACAATCTTAAATTTATTTAAATTGAATTATATACTTAAACACTGTCAAACACAAATAGTCTTCTCTGCACTTGCATGGGCTAACATGAACACTGCATGGGTGTTCTATGAACTCTTTAGTTAACTCCCTCACTGAAGGTGGACGGTGGTTATGTTTTCACCCTGTCTGTTTGTTTATTACTTACGAAATCTAAAGATTTCGTAAGTATATTGATGACTTCTGTTTGTTACTTACGAAATCTAAAGATTTCGTAAGTATATTGATGCCTTCCGTTTGTTTGTTTGTTTGTTTGTAGGCACGATAACTCGAGAACGGAAGAAGCTACCAATGTCAAATTACACCACGTGATTCAGGAGGGTGATGGATAGTGCTGATTAGATTTTGGTCAAAATCGGTCAAAGGTCAAGGTCACAGTGAGGTCAAACATAATTCCGTAAATTCATGTGGAGAAATGGAGTATTTTTGCTTCGCTCGACGTTACGAGTTCGTTTTAACTTCGATTTTAATTTTGTCTTCGGTTTTTGCGATCGCTTAGGACGCTTAAAACTCGGTTGTCGAAATTCTGGAACAGCGATGAATAACTGATGTATGTATATATATATATATATATATATATATATATATATATATATATATATATATATATATATATATATATATATATATATATATATATATATATATATATACATATATACACACACAAGTCTTTTATCAGATTCTTCTGAAAAGTAATACACCTATTATCTGGCATATCCTGCTGGTACTGAATCACTTTTTTAAAAATAAAAACAAAAAAATGAAATTTTTATAAGAAATCTAGTTTTTGTCTGGGATTCATTATCTGCAAACCACAGTGTAAAATCGTAGACCACAATGAATTCAGAATTCAAGCTCCCCTTAAGCTTCTGACTGATTCATGCTTTTATTAGACAAGGTCAGAGGTCAAGTTGACGATTTCGTAAGTACCAGTCTATGACTGCTTGTTTGTTTGTTATCTTGCCAAAACGAAGTTTTTGCAAGATATGTCAGTCAGCTTGTATGTTTTGTTTGTTTGTTTGTTTGTCTGTAATCACGTATAAAAAATTCTGCAGAGCACAGTTATCATTGGAAATTTTTGTAACTTCGCATATCAGAGGCCTATAGAGGTCCCTTTCAGTGCACAAAATTTTGAAGGTCAAGGTCAAAGGTCAAGGTCACTTTGGCGCAAATCAGGGGAGTCGACGAAACCCTTATTTTTTGAGTAATTTTGATCGGATCGTCTTCAAACTTCATGGGAATATAGTTCATGGTCTGGCGCTCAGCTGATTAATTTTTGGTGGTGATTGGCCTTGACCTTCATGGTTAGCGCCAAAGGTCAAACATTTGACCCCAAGGTCAAATTTTCAAGTTTTAGGAACCATATCGTGTAGTACCTCAAATTGAACACCTCGATGAGTGCTTTCTAGATATGTCAAGCTTGAGACATTATGACGTCATTTGGTGACATTATGAGGCAAACGCATATTTTTCATGGTTACTCTGTAGAACGATTCTCATCGGAATCTCTCGTCGGCAGATATTCCTCAAGGAGTCGCTCCTCGTGGATAGCAGCTCTGTTCACCTCAGTGTGACCTTAAAGAAGTCACACGTGGTCACCTTTTGGCAAGATACGGGTCACCCTGCGGGTGACATTGGTTTTTTTATTTGTTTGTTTGTAGGCACGATAACTCGAGAACGGAAGAAGCTACCAATGTCAAATTACACCACGTGATTCAGGAGGGTGATGGGTAGTGCTGATTAGATTTTGGTCAAAAATCGGTCAAAGGTCAAGGTCACAGTGAGGTCAAACATTCGATTTTTGATGGTTTTATACAGAATCATCGTAGAAACTTCTGGTTTGCGTCGCTACCTTCTCGAGAGACAGCTTTTATTAGACAAGGTCAGAGGTCAAGTTGACGATTTCGTAAAAACCAGTCTATGACTGCTTGTTTGTTTGTTTGTGAGCAGGATATTTCATAAAGGTATGGATGTTTTTGGATGAAATTTGGTAGGCAAGTGGGTGTGTGACAATAATGAATTGGTTAGATTTTTGTGAAGATCCAGATCAAATCTGGATATGAGAATTTTATTAGCGATTCTTCACCATTGAAAGATAGGGCCAGAAACGATATTTAGCATGATATCTCAAAACGTTTTGGAAAAGTTATGACAAAACTTGGAAGATGAGTTGGGTAGTTAACAAGAACAAGCCAAATCTATTTTGGTTCATGTCCAGATGCATATCCAGCCTATTAGTGAGATACAAAACGGAAACTATTCAGCCTGGTGGAGGTATGCGCTCTACCGAGTGTCGTTCCAGTTATGATTTGCTTCTGTGCCTTAGCCAACAAGGCTCAACACATCAAATGACAAGAAAACCACAGATGCAATTTAAAAGGAGGATGTTGTCTGAGAGTAAAATGGGGACAATGGTGATGATGAAGGTTTTTCACCCTCCCGATATTCTCTCGTCTCTCTCAATTTTCTCATGATCTTCAAAGATGTTCTTTGCTCCCCATGGAGTATTTGTCTTCACGATCGTCGACTCCTATCTCTCTCCGTTTCATGATCCTGAATCTCTGGCACCTGGATAACCTTCGGATGTTCCTGTGTCCAGTTGTCTTGTCCTGGATGGATGTTATGTTCAATCCACAGTTGAGTGAGAGGATCCGGAATGTCCAGGAAATGTTTGTTTTAGCAAAAACTCGTCAATAACCCCATTAGCCCCTCCCTCTTTTTCTCATTGTATCAATATCTAATTGTTAGCGAAGACAGAACAGCGAACAATAAGTGAAAACTTGCCATGGTAACAGAAATCTACTTGTCAGATTCTTGTAAGTGCACACACAAAAATAATTCTTTTACGATTTTGTCAGATGCAAGAAAAGATTAGTTTCTGTATCATTGTGAAAATGAGGCAGTTTAATTTTATTTGTACTTTTTGACCCCTTGTTTGCACGTTTTGACCAAGTGATGTTGTTGCAGGCTGGCAGGATGGCCGAGAGGTACACACACTTGCCTCCAAGCTCTCTAGCCTGGGTTTCAATCTCGGCCTAGTTATAAACTGTCATCCCAGTGTTTCACAGGCAGGGTGATTCATTAATGTGTGTGCCATCCCTCAGATGGGCGTTAGACTGGTATGTTGTTCTGGTGAGAAAGAGAGCGGATGAAAGAATAAGGAAGGAAAAAGAGTGGCAGGGCAGAGGGAGAGGAAGGAGGATTTGGAGACAATGGCGGAAATGGAGTGTTGGCTGGAGGCAAAGCGTGATGAAAGGACTGTGTCGAATAAGCTACGTTTTCTGGGTGGTTGTTCCGCATTTTGGTTGCAAGAACATTATATTTGCGACGAGGAGAATAATGGCACACAAGTTGGACTTACAGGCTCCATGACCGTTTGAAGTCAGCGATTATTACTATACTGCACAACGATGGAGAAAATGGCAACATAGCTTAGAGTACTACATGGCTGCTGTGAACATTACTGACAAGGAACAACAACATGCTGTCCTGCGACAGATCGCCAGTGAAGAGGTACAAACCGTCTGAAACTCTCACGAATGCGGGAAATGATTTTGACATGGAGATCGCAAAACTTAATGAACACTTTGAGCCTTGACGGAATGTTTCATTTGAATGTCATGTGTTTCACCATGCCGAACAAGCGCCGTCTGAGTTGATTGGCAATTATGTCACCCGGCTTCGACACTTCGTGAGAACGTGTGAGTTTGAGCATTATGATGCCGATGAGGCAATAAAAGATCAAATCATAGACAAGTGTGCATCACCATGCCTGCGTAGACATCTCCTTTGCAAAATTGATTTGAACATCGACTCCATGCTATGAATAGCTCAGGCTATGGAAGTATCCGAGACTCAAGCCACACAAATGGAAGAGAGGACTGTTGATAACCCCGACACAGGGGCTGTTTAACGTGATTAACAAAACTCATTCTCAGCAAACTTCAAAATGAGCAGCCGATGTGCATAACAAGAAAACGGCAAATCCGTTCGGATCCCTTAAACTACCAAGATCATTCCATGAGATTCATGCTTGCAGCTTCTGAAGATGATCATGGGGAAAGTTATGTATTAAATTGCACGGATCATCTACAAGGGATGAACACCATAATGGTCAAAATTGATAATGTTCCTGTCAAGATGGTGTCGATTCCGGAGCTTCGGTCAGTCTACTGAACAGAAACACTGACCACAGGCTATGTCAAGATGGCCACCATCACACGATATCCAAGTCAGCCACTACCATCTTCACATGCACTACATGACCAAAAGTATGTGCACACCCCTTCTAATGAGTGGATTCAGCTATTTCAGCCACACCCATTGCTGACACGTTTATAAAAGCAAGCACGCAGCCATGCAATCTCCATAGACAAACATTGGCAGTAGAATGGCCCGTACTGAAGAGCTCGGTGACTTTCAACGTGACATCGTCATGGGATGCCACCTTTCCAACAAGTCAGTTCATTAAATTTCTGCCCTGCTGGAGCTGCCCCAGTCAACTGTAAGGCTGTTATTGTCAAGTGGAAACGTCTAGGAGCAACAACAGCTCACCTATGAAGTGGTAGACCACACAAGCTTACAGAAGGAGACCGTCGAGTGCTGAAGCATGTTGGAAAAATTGTCTGTCGTCAGTTGCAACACTCACTACCGAGTTCCAAACGGACTCTGTAAGCAGCATCAGCACAAGCACTGTTTGTCGAGAGCTTCATGAAATGGGTTTCCATGGCCGAGCAGCCGCGAACAAGCCTAAGATCACCATGCGTATCGCCAATACCTATGGGATTATATAACTGATTTGTAACGTTTAGTTGTGAATGTGGGAAATGACCACCATACAGAACTAATGTGGGTGGGGCAGAGGGAGAGGGAGGATTTGGAGATGATGGTGGAAACGGAGTGATGGCTGGAGGCAAAGTGTAATTAAAGGCCTGTATCGAACGAGCTACAGTTTCTGGGTGGTTGTTCCGAATTTCAGTTTGAAGAACATTATAACTGGGTGTCCCGCCTGCCAGCATGCATTGGTGGACATTAAAGGTCCCAGCGAGTCCTTCCAGAAGAGTATGCGAACTATTGCTGGCACCATGAACAAATTCTAAATTCCTGCCCTGACTTCCTGAGTCAGAGTGGTGACCTGACCAAGACTACAGCTTAATAACTGCTTCAGCAGCACCAACGCAATGTATAGGGCATGGTATATGATAATGATCTCATGATTATGTTCCTGCCCACAGAATTTGTGGAGTTCCAGACGCTGCATATGCACTCCTACTCAGTGGAGTCTTACATTTACCGTGGAGATGTCAATGTAGTTCTGGCTCAGCCACGTTTGGGAAAATGCACTTTCCTGGAATGGGACCATGTTGAGGGGCTCTTCCGTGTCTTTGACAACATCACTGGTATGGTGTGCACTGTGAAGATTTCATTGCACATGTAATGTTCATTCTTCATCGGTGAAACCCTGATTTTGCTGTTTGATATGTATAACGTAAAATGTTCATCATTGGTGAATTTCAAAGGTATATTGTTACAGTGTAACAGAGTCACAACATATTTTAATTTGGTAGTGAAGGGCATACAAGACTAACAGCTTTTATTCCTTTCATAATTTTGAATATAACTGAGTGGTTTGTTGGTCTAATTTATGGAGTGCAACATCAGCAATGCAATGAGATACTAGATGATCGATTTATGAAATATCATGAAATATCAACATAGAGATGTTGATATTCCATGATAGTCACTGACCATCGCATCAGTAACCTTCCAGAAAATGCTGAACATGGCTTGCTATCAGTCATGGAAAGCAAGGAATATAGCTGAAGTCTGCATTTCCCTGAAGGCAATAATGAGTGCGATCAATATTCAATGAAGACTAACTTTTGCATGAAGACAAAGGCAATGAAAAATAGAATTGGCACACTGAAATTTTATCATTGTAAATTACACTCTGACTGATTATTTTGTGAATAATATAAATTAAGTTGGTGCAAATTTGTGGTGTTATATAGTAACCTTCAACGGGTACAAAAATGCAAGCTGCGGAATGAACAGAGAGGAGTTAATTGACTTGCATTTGTAATGAAGGCATAAATATGGGAAAAATAACTTTATTGGTAATGGTTAACACTGACAACCAATATAGTCCGATTATAGTTGTAATTAAGTTATATACAGGGAACAAAAACGGCAAGAGATGTGCTCCACCGAGTGCTGTTCTAGTTTGCAAATGCTATTGGTAAGAATGAATCATCAAAAATGAAAATAACGTTGAGGAATGAAATGAGCAAAAATACTGGGCTATTAATAGAGCATGTACATGTACATGACTGTAACATTGGAGCGAACGAGCAGATCTTTGTCATTTCCCTTGGAAAAGTGTTGATATACAAAATTGAGGCTCATGAAAGGGCGAGATGACAAAGGGTAACCAGAGTTGGTGTCAAAGCCACCCAATGCTCGCCTGTTTATACATTTATCGTTTTTAAAAGACTAGTCTAATAATTAATATTTTTTTATAAAGCATTGCAGTGAAGTCTGATCCAAATAATTTTAAAGCAATATATGTATTTTTATATTGCAAACAGTAACAAGAGCGCAAGTGAGCACAATATACACCCGAACAAGAAGGTATATACAGAATTGTGCTACTACATGGAAAATAGCAACCACTTTAGATGAGGAACGTATGTCACGACACACCGTCTCCACAGTCTGTACATATGTACCAAATATGAAATGTGAAAGTTGAAAAATTTGGGAGTTCGAGTGCGGACAGGAACGGATGGAAAACAGCATCCTGGTTGCCATGGCAACCACTTTAGATGACGAATGTATGTCGTGACACACAGTCTCCACAGTCTGTACCTATGTACCAAATATGAAATGTGAAAGTTGAAAACTTTGGGAGTTAGAGTGCGGACAGGAACGGACAGAAACAGCAACCACTTAAGATGACGAACGTATGTCACAACACACCGTCTCCACAGTCTGTACCTATGAACCAAATATGAAACGTGAAAGTAGAAAACTATGAGAGTTAGAGTGCAGACAGGAACGGACAGACAGACAGACAGACAGACAGGCGGACGACCGGTATCACATAATACGCCCCGATATATATATATATATATATATATACATATATATATACATATATACATATATATATACATATATACATATATATATATATATATATATACATATATACATATATACATATATATATATACATATATACATATATATATATACATATATACATATATATATATACATATATACATATATATATATACATATATACATATATATATATATACATATATACATATATATATATATATATATATATATATATAGATATATATATATATACATATATATATATATATATATATATACATATATATATATATATATATATATATATATATATATATATATATATATATATATATATATATATATATATATATATATATATATTGGGCGTATAAAAAAGTGTGGTAGATAAAAACATTAGAAAGGAAAAAATAACTTGCACCAAAAACTTTAACATTTTCACGTTCACGCTCACGCCAGGGGTATTGCGATAGCTCTCTGTTCTTCGAACAGGCGAGCTCACCAGAAAGTTGGTGTCAAAGCCACCCAATTCTCGCCTGTTTATACATTTATTGTTTTCGTTTTTAAAAGACTAGTCTAACAATTAATATTTTTTATAAAGCAGTGCAGTGAAGTCTGATCCAAATAATTTAAAAGCAATATATGTATTTGTATATTGTAATCAGTAACAAGAGCGCAAGTGAGCACAATATACGCCCGAACAAGAAGGTATTGTTACGGTTGTGGAAATTCACAGAACACCATTCAGGTTCCCCGAAGATCAGATATGTCGATAAGTGTGTGTCCAGAATAGATTTCCCTACCGATGTCTAAAGGGATTTATTCGTCAGCCAGGCTGTGCATCTTTGAGGTAGTGTTATTCTTTTGCTATCTTTATTTTGGCAAACAAACAATCATCTCCTCACCACATCCGCACCAACCGCCAACATCTCACCACCTTCGCCATAACAAACGACAACATCATCTCCTCCCAACCTCCACCACAACCGCCAACATCTCACCACCTTCGCCATAACGAATGACAACCTCATCTCCTCACCTTCATCTCCACAAACGCCGCCATCTTTTCGCCAGCAACGGCATGCCACGGACGAGCGGAATCTCCACCGACAGACGCGGAGACTCCATCGGCGGGGCGAGGGCTGGTGATTACTGCGACGTCCGCTTTCCATGGCCGGTGATTTCTGCGACGTTCGCTTTCCACGGCCGGTGATTTCTGCCACGTCCGCTTTCCACGGCCGGTGATTTCTGCCACGTCCGCTTTCCACGGCAGAATCGGATCAAAATGACAAAAGGGGCAGAGCCCAGGGGGGAGGGGCGTGTAAGGTCGGAGGTGAAGGACCAAATACACCCGCCCAACCCGATAAAAGGGCGAACCGAGATGCCGAGCAGTTGAGTGGACTTGAATTGAGGAGAGGAGCGTCGAGCGCAGCGGAGCTTGGAATCTGAGAGAAGTTCGAGTCCGGTGCAGGGCTGTTGCTCGTCGGAGCGCAGCGAAGCTTGGTGTCCGGGAGAGGTTCGAGTCCAGTGCAGGGCTGTTGGTCGGTGGAGGCAGCCGGCAAGAAGTCACCAACCAGCAGCATAACGGTCCAAGGTGATCGGGCCCCGGGACGGTCTGAGCGATGCCGAGGAGTGAGCAGGCTCTTAAGAGAGCATCAACTCTAAAAGAGCAAGGCCCGTTCGCTCCTCTGAGGCGTCGTCGGCTAGGCCCGATCGACCAGGCCGCACGGCAAGGCCCGGACCAACCGAGTTGCCATCACACCAGCTGCCGTGTTGACGGCGAGACATTGAGGGTCATCCAGCAAGTCACTACGAGGGTGGCAGGTAACCTGCGCGGTCTCGCGGAGCTCCTGCGGTCTCCACAGCTCCGCAGAACATTAAAGGCCTACGGGTCCAGTTCTACCCTTTCCTTTCCTGGGGTTTTCTTTGCATGAAAGCTGTGGCGCCTTGTCCTATAAGTAGAACTGATAAGTGCATGTACATAATAAATAGGCAACGGCTGTATGGTCTTTTTGCTCGCGTCTTGTCCTTACCCCCATTCATTGCCTTGACTGCATGCGTGCATGTGTTCTAAATAAATGTCCCCTTTTGTTAAATATTCACCTGATCGTTGCATCCCTTCCTCCATTGAGCTGTCGTAATTGCGCTCGGAATATAATATTAGCTGGCTTTTAACAGCCGATAAAGTAATCGGATCCGACGGGGCTTGGCGATATAAAACCGCTCGGCAAATCGCAAACGGAACGAGCTGCTTAAAAGCGGCTCATTTTCATGCAGGCTCCGTTGAGGTGTAAATCCCTGGCATTTCTGTCTGCGCGAATAATTAGGTACATCGACAATTCGGCGATCAACCCTGTAGCGTGTGGACAGAGAAGTTGGCTGATCTACGGTGTGGTTAAAAACACACCCGTAGCTGGATTTCGGCGTTGATCCGGAAGCTACGACTGGATTGCCGCGGTCGGTGGGCGCGTGCGGCCGCAAATTAGCTAAAAGCGGTCGCCCGCACGCCGGATTGGCGAGATCCACAACACTGGTGTCAGAAGTGGGATTCTAATCCATCCCGCCTCCAAACCAAATTAACGGAACCAGATCAAGGGTGTGCCAGGCGACCCTCCGGTTCCATCAAATTCCGAGCATAGAAATTTTTTATATCCGATACGCAAAATGGCAGCTCAAGGTGAGCAGGCGCAGGGTGGATTAGATTTTAAAATGATAGAATCTATGGCTCAGGATGAGATCACCATGCAGGACACTCCCATGCAGTTTGAATACCCCCCACAACCGAACCCAGAGTCCGAAATGAGCGCAGCAGCGGGGGCCGCAGTGTATGACACCCCCCCCCTCCTCCGTCAAATTCCCTCCCCAGTCCCTGGTGGATCCGCGCCCAATAATGGCGAAGTGACTGCCACAGGGCCACCTGACACGACTGCCACAGGGCCACCTGACACCAGCCAGCTATTAAGAATTTTGCTGGCAGAAATGAAAGCAAATGCGCGGCAAATGAAAAAAAGAGATGAAAAACGAAATGAAAACAAATGCGCAGCAAATGAAAGAAACCGTGAAAGAAATGGAAAACAACATAAATGAAAATGCGTGCAAGATGAACGGCAAAATGGAAAATAAAATGGAGGAAATTATGAAAGAAATGAGGGGTGAGATGCAGCGCGTGGGGCGAGGCCTGCAGGCGGGCATAAGGGCGATTGCGTGCGACGAAACACGGACAACGGAGCACAAAAGGGCGGCGCCACATGTTGGAGCGAACGAGCTGGGGGGGAGTGTGGATTGTGTCGGCCCTGCAATGGAGACGGGCGAGGTCATTACGAGAGACGCCGACACAATAATTTCGGGAGATGTGATGGACGAGACTCGTAAAGGCAGAGAGAGTGACGGTGACAGAGAGGGAAAAATTAAATGGGGTGACTGAGACGAGGGAGATAATAAAGCAAGAAACGGAGGTAATGAATGAGGTGACGGAATTAACAGACACCAAGGGAGACGATGAAGGAAATAGAAGTATTGCCAGAGACGCGGGAGATAGACCGAGTCGAGAATGATTTAAATAAAATGAAGGAGGAAACAGAGACGAAGATTTTTTTTTTTGCATTTTTACATGTTTTTTTAGTAATTTCCAACCCACCCCCCCAAAAAAGAAAAAAATTTGTTTGCATTTCTACATGTTTTAAGTGATTTCCAACCGCCCCCAAAAAAATTGTTTGAGAAAAAAAAATTTTGCAACTTTTTTTTTTTTCAACAAAATTTCGATTTTTTTTTTTTTTTTTTTTTGCATTTTTACATGTTTTAAGTGATTTCCAATCCCCCCCCCCCCAACAAAAAATGTTGGAGAAAAGAACTATAACTCTGTCAGCACTGTTGACATCATATTTAATGAATAAGATATAAGGTTCACTTGAGTGACCCAGCAGTATTGGTGGCGGAGGTTTTGCACTCTCCCGAGTGCTCCCCCTCTAGTTACCTTCGCAAACTTTGTTGCGAAGGTTATGTTTTGATCGCTGTGTATTTATTTATTTATTTATTTATTTGTGAATATGTGTGTTTGTTTGTTATTCGCATAACTCCAAAAGTATTGAACTGAATCGCAGCAAATTTGGTGTGATGATTGGGTATTATCCGAGGATCATTTGATTAGATTTTGGGAGCGATCGGGTCAAAGGTCAAGGTCATGAAAAGTTCAAAATCGTCTTTTTACCATAGCGCGGTCAATTTGTATCCAATTTGCATGCAACTAATGCCAAAATGTTCAGAATTCCATGCCCCATCTTGTGATGTGACATGACACTGACATAATAACCCTTATTAGCAGTTGGGAGTCAATGGTCAGGGGGGGGGGGGTCAACTACATTGCAAAATGTGCGGTTTTAGTCATAACATGGTCAATTCTTATCCGATTTGCATGAAACCAACACCAAAATGTTGACTATTCTGTTCCCCACACTCTAATACCAATTACAAAATTAAGAGTACAAAGGTCAAGGTCGAGGTCATGAAAAGGTCAAAATCGTCATTTTGCCATAGTGCGGTCGATTTTTATCCAATTTGCATGCAACCAATGCCAAAATGTTGTGAATTCAATGCCCAATCTTGTGATATACGATATGACACAATGACGTCATTACCTTTGTTCACAGTTTGGGTCAAAGGTCAGGGGGTCAACGATTTGGGTCAAAGGTCAGGGGGTCAACGACCTTTATTCTCATAACGCGGTCAATTCTTATACAATTTGCATGTAAGTAGATTCAAAATGTTTAGAATTCAATTCCCTATCCTGTGATGTGTAATATTTGACAGTGACTTTATTGGTGAGTTTAAAGCATTGGGGGGGGGGGGTGTCACTGAACTTATTTCTTATAATGTGACCAGTTGTCATCAGATTGACTTGACACCGACACCCAAAATGGTCAGGGAGTTCATACAGAAATTGTACAATGTACATGAATCGGTGTCAAACAGCAGGAAATTTTATGTTTTTAAGCCATCATAACACATATGAGATAGCAGATGTGGTATGGGATTAAATACCCTCACAATCAACGGTTTCTGGGGGGGGGGGCAAAATGTAGCGTTGGCGAAGGTATGCGCTCTACTGAGTGCCCGTTCTAGTTCAACATGTTAAATTAGTTATTCATACCTGTTGTTTGTGTCCTTTATGATGTCCCTAAAAACAGTAAGTTTCTTGTTTGGAATCTTTTTTCAATTTACTTTGACTACCAGACAGGCAGACAGACTAGAAAAATTACCATACTTCTCTGTTCGCATGCACGCTCAGGGTGAGCCTCCATGCAATTTGCCAAATTCAGAGCTAAAGAACTGCTCAACTGCAGGTTCATGTTCCGATTCATGTTGACCTGATTTGTGTTGAACAGTGTTCAAAATATAAAATTCAATTGAAAGTAAGTAATTCCTCGATCGTCGACTGACGTTTGTCAGACATACAGAGTGAACCAATTGCTTAACCCTGCTTTGCGCATTAACACAGACAACGTGTTGATGCTTGACAATACCCACAACTCTGAGAATCGATTTATCATGATGCTGATAGACAGCGCAACATGTACACAATGACAACCAAATTCAACAACAGTATCCCTTCCATTTATGCCTGTATTTCCATGCCCTCCAATTTCATAAATGTCTGGGTCATTTCTACAAAAAAAAATTTTAATCATGGGAAAAAAATATCAGCAACAGATAGTTTTTACAGTGTTGGTCATTATTGTCTTGTTCAACTCGTGTGCAGGCAAAGCTGTAATCAGCTGTAAGCCTGTGGTCATCGATGACCAGTTGGTTGTCATCATGGCTCAGCTTGTGGGTGGCTCACACATCTACAAGCGGGATGAACACTCACGACGTTTCCTCAAGATTCAGGACATAGATCGAGATAAGATCAGAAAGCCAAGTGACGTGGAGACATTTCAGATCGAAGGGGAGCAGTACGCTATCATCACTGACAGCTCCAAGGCTGGCGTTACGACACTGTACAGGCAAGGTTTCCAAGCTTCAGGGACAAAAATACACCCTATACAGATAAATTTATGTTTCTGAAGTCGTGTAACTCACTGATGGTTTTTTTGTTTGTTTTTTTTTTACACTTTTTCGCCTATTAATGAGATGATACAACATATGTACTTAATTACAATTCCATTGAAACATATTAACAGAATAATGGAATAATTTTATGACTATCTATTAAAAAGACTCTCTGATTGTTGTCTTTGCAGCTGCTTGGATACAATAAGGTGTATTCATTTCACACAAATTTTATTTCAATGACTTCTAATATTTACAGTGCCTCAAGAAAGTCTCCACCCCCTTTCAAAATTTTCACCTCTTGTAGCCTGGAATTAAATTGCATTAAATCAGACTTTTTCCACCTTTATTTACACATCGTAACCCACAACTTCCAAATGTAAAACAAATTCTACAAATTTCAGAAAATTAATGAAAAATGCAAAACTAGAATATTAAACGATATTATTGAACTGGAGCACTAGGATATGTTTCTGGTAACCTCTCAGCTTTCGTAAACTGGAGCACTCGGAAACGTTCCTGGTAACATCTCAGCTTTAGTAAACTGGAGCACTCGGATATGTTCCTGGTAACCTCTCAGCTTTATTAAAGTAGAGCTCGAGGATATGTTCCTGGTAACCTCTCAGCTTTATTAAACTGGAGCAATAGGATATTTTCCTGGTAACCTCTCAGCTTTATTAAACTGGAGCAATAGGATATTTTCCTGGTACCCTCTTAGCTTTGTTAAACTGGAGCACTTGGATATGTTCCTGGTAACATATCAGTTTTATTAAACGAGAGCACGAAGATATGTTCCTGGTAACGTATCAGCTTTATTAAACGAGAGCACTAGGATATGTTCCTGGTAACCTCTCAGCTTTAGTAAACTAGAGCACAAGGTTATGTTCCTGGTGACCTTTCGATTTACGAATTTCATTTTATTAAGTCCGATGGGAAAAAAATAGGTTTGTTTCTAGCCACAAACCCATCACCGAAAAACACAAGCTAAAATGTTGGTTATTTTAACTCGCTTAATTAAACAATGATAACATTAGTAGATACAGTTTATATAAATGATGAAATAAATGTAAACATCAGGTCAGGTCAGGTATGGGAGCATGTGCCAGAACAGCGCGTCGCTGCATCCACTTTCCGCCGGTACTCCAGGGGCCTCCGTCTGGCCACCCCCCCCCCCCCAGGCAGATGCCAGGCCCATCCCCATCTCCTTGAGATGATGGTCAACCTGCTGCAACCACGAGGCATGTGGTCGGCCCACTGGCCTCCTCCACTCATGAGACTCCCTCGCTGAGAGAATCTGGTGAGCAGGATCAGAGTCAGGAAAACGAGCCACATGTCCATACAGCCGCAACTGACGCTCACGGACTATGCAGGTAACAAATCTCATCCGAGTCTCTCTCAGCAACCGCTCGTTGAACACAAAATCCGACCAGCGATAGCCAAGGATTCTCCAAAGAGACCTGGTACCAAAGGAATTAAGTCTCTGTCTCAGATCCTTGGTCAGAGTCCAAGTCTCGCATCCATAGAGCAAGACTGGAAGTACCAAGGACCTGAAGACTCGGACTTTCGTCCTCGCGCAAAGGTACCGGCAGCGCCACACCCCATGATCCAGTGAATCCATGACTCCCCAGGCCCGACCCAGACGTCTATTGACCTCTGACTCACAGCCAGCAGAGACATGAATATCACTGCCAAGGTAAGTGAATCTCTCCACGACCTCAACATCCTCACCACAAACTGACACAGACAGGACAGCAGCATCCAAGATGTCACCGAAAGCCTGGATCTTAGTTTTGACCCAAGAAACCCGTAATCCCAGCGGCTCCGACTACTCTTTCAACACCTCGAGGGCCCCCAAAGGATGTCTAGAGTCTCCGCAAAGATGACTGCATCATCGGCAAAATCAAGATCCAAGATCTTGACATTCCCAAACGATGCACCGCAGCTTGATCTCTCCGACATCCTCCCTAAAATCCAGTCCATACAAGTGCTGAAAAGTGTGGGGGCCAATACACACCCCTGACGAACTCCAGTAACAACTGGAAATAAGTCAGAGATGGTACCACCACACTTCACAGCACTCTCAGTACCAGAGTAGAGTTCAGACATCAGATCAATCAGTTTTGGTGGCACCCCACGAAGACCAAGAATCCTCCAGAGGACATCCCGATTCACTGAATCGAACGCTTTACAGAGATCAACATAGGCTGCAAGCAGCCCCTGCCGAAACTCTCGTCTGCGTTCGGTGAGGACACGAAGGGCAAGGATACGGTCAATCGTTGACCTCTTTGGTGTAAAGCCTGACTGCTCTGGATGCTGGTGCTCAAGCAGATGGTGGCGAACCCTATCAAGAATTGTCCGAGCAAAGACCTTGCCCGGCACTGAGAGCAGCGTCACCCCTCGGTAGTTGTTGCAGTCTTGGCGATCACCCTTCCCTTTCCAGAGAGGGACAACAAGGCCCCTCTTCCAGTCAGTTGGGATGATGCCTGTGTTCCAGGCAGAGCACAAAACTGCATGCAACGACACGAGTGCAGCATTTCCACCAGCCTTGAGAAGTTCAGCATGGATGCCACAGATCCCTGGAGCTTTGCCCCGTTTCAACTGGTTCACTGCAGCCCATGTTTCCACAAGCGAAGGTGGACCACAGTTGATTCGAGGGTCAGCAACAGGGATTGTAACACCCTTGACGTCCAACTCGACAGCTGGGGGATCAGCCTGGTACAACCGCTCAAAGTAACCGGCCCAGCGGGCCTTCACTTCATATTCCTCTGTCAAGAGCCGACCACTCTCTGCTCGAACTGCAGTGCTCCGAGGGATGGGCTTGGATGAACGCAATGCGCGAATTCCCCTGTAAGCGGGACGAGAATCACCTGTCCACAGGTGATGCTCTACCCCCTCACAGATTCCTCGCACATAGGCCTCCTTGTCCACCCTCAGTGCACGTACAGTTTTATGCCTCAGCTCCCTGAACAGCTCAGCTCTGCCATTCAGCCTGGCCCTGCGACTCTGGTCAATGCTATCCAGTGTCCCTTGAGAGACAAAATTCTTATTTGCCCTGCGGTGAGCTCCAAGACATCCACCGGCAACATCAAGGACAGTGGTCTTGAAGGCACTCCACAACTCTTCAGGACCCCCCAAAGCACCCAGACCCCCCAAGTGTCCACTCAGCCTGTTCGCAAACTCCTCAGCTACTCTCTCATCCCTGAGCTTGCCAACATCCAGCCTAGGCTGGGATGGTACCATTCTCCAGGATTTAAGGTGCAGCTTTAGAGTTGCTACCACAAGCCTGTGGTCAGTATTGAGGAACTGAGCACTCCGGTAGACCCTGCAGTTCTGGATCATCCTCCAACGACTGTCAATGAGGACATGGTCAATCTCCTTTGCCACACCGCCAGCGTTGGAATACCAAGTCCAGAGATGAGCTTGTGGGCGCTGAAACCATGAACCAGCCACCCTAAGTCCATGACTTCTTGCAAAGTCAAGGAACTTTGTGCTATTCTGGTTCATAGTTCCTGACCCATGGGGACCAACACATGTCTCATAACCATCCCTATCAGTTCCAGTCGATGCATTGAAATCCCCCAAGACTAGAAGTGTATCTCGTCTGGGGCACTGATCAACCACAGACTCGAGCGTGGCGTAGAATGCATCCTTCACGGTGAGATCACTCGCCTCAGTCGGAGCATAAACAGAGACCAGGGAAATGACACCTAAGGAGTGACGAATCCTTAATCTCATAATACGCTCGTTGACCGGTGTTACCTCAATTATCATTGGGGTCAGCTTATTGGACACAGCTACAGCAACTCCTTGGGTATGGTAACCATCAGAGCGACCAGACCAATAGTAGGTGTAACCACCCACCATTATCTCGCCGCAATCCGGTCTCCGAACCTCAGAAAGTGCTGCAATACCGATGTCCAAACGCTTGAGCTCAGATGATAACAGAGACAGGTGATCATCCTCTCTTAAAGAAACGACATTCCAGGCACCCACCCAAAGGGACCGCCTCAAGTTAATCATAGAAGACCGCTGTCTGGTGGACAACACCTCAGCACCACCCCAACACACACTACCACAATCTGATCCAGGAAGGTTACCCCGTTGTTCCCTTCTGTCATCAAAGATTGGGGGTTCCGAAGGCTTTGCCCGAATCCCGTGATCTGGTGAGCTGCCCTGTGAAGGGAAGCTGCACAGTAGGTACTCCCACGGAGTGGGTTTTTGATTTTTTTATGCTTTTGGAATGTTTTGCAGAATTAAGGGTTTTACGGTGGCCGGAGTGCAAATCCTGCCACCAACCTCCTGATAAAAAAGTAACCCAACTGCAGGAGGACGTCCGCAGACACAGTTGGGCACTAGATATGGATGGCCGTTGGCTCACAAGGAGCTCCTCCGCCCTTTGACAGGTTTTGTTTTTAATCCTGCTGGGTGTCCATATCCAAACACCCTCCTCACCAGAAAACCTGGTGGGGGAGACGGTTTAGGCGCCGACAACCCGACCATGGAACAGGTTAGTACAGGTTTACATGGTACCTGTAGCAGGTCACAGATCGAACCTGACCTGACAACCACCTGACCTGAACAACCTGACCTGACAAGTATTGCAATGTAAACATGCAATACTTAAAATACTATTAAACCCATTCCCATTCATTCAGAAACACCCATTCCCTATGGGCGATGGTGCCCATTCAAGATCACGCTCCACTACATTGTTTGGTCACGTGACGCTCTGGGAACAGGAGTGAAGCTTCACCAGTCGACTTTTGTTTACACCTATTGGTTCGCGGGCGCCAGCAGTGACCACTATTTTCGTTGTGTCTGTGTGTCTGTCGGTCTGTCTGTCTGTCTGTCTGTTTGTGACTCTCTCCAGAGCATAGCTCCGTGACGTTTGATGCGATCTTGATGAAACTTGGACACAAGCTAGATATCATGGTCTGGTTGTGTCTTTTTGTACGAGGGGCATCCCACACCCCTTGCGGGCGGAGCCACGCCCACTTGAACTTTTTTTTTTTCTCGCAATTTCATTTCCTAGAAGCTGTGCGTAATGTCCATAAGTACAACATATAAAAAAATCCGATTTGATTTGGTCAATTTTTATGGAAGAGATAGGTTTTTACAGTAGGGCTTCCTCAAAAGCTTCCACTAACTCAATTGTACCTATCGGGGCATTGTTCAACAATGCCCGCGAACCATCGTCGCCTCTTGGCTAGTTTTTGTTTATGGTCAGTTTGGTGTTTGTTTTTCCTGGAATCGTGGCTTTGCGTTGCATCGGGATGCAAAATGTCAATTTTATAGCCGACCTAGAAATCCTAAACATTTATATCAGTGAGTTAGTGGTTCAAAAAAGCTATATATATTAGATACAACACGTCACTCATGTACACTCAGTGATTTCAATTTTATACCAACTTGGGGCTTAAAGAGTGCATTAATCATTGGTTTGAGTACAAATATCCACTTCATAATCATACTATAATAGAGCTGTGGCATGTATGTATATATTATGCACACGTCCAGAGCCAAAACTGCAGGGATTGCATTTTCCATAAATTAAATTGAGTACATGACTTTTTGGGGAAAATGAGCTGGAATTAAATTGCAAAGACATATGTGCACACAAAATAATTTAATTTAAAACTAATTAAATAATGCAACTATCACAGAATATGGTTATTTGAGCTGTTTGAGAAGAACAGTGCTTAACTCTTTTACTGCCCATCGTAAAGGGGGCCTTCAGCTTGTTCAATTAATAAAGATTGGTGATAAAGAGCTATTGTTTAAGGATGTGCATGAATAATAAAATCAAGGCATTACCGATTATTTTCACGATTTCATAACGGTCACGAGGGCGATGGAATTTCAAGAAAATACAATCTGTTTTTTTGTTATTAGCATGTTATGTTGTGCTTCCATAAAAGGACAAGCTGGCTATCTAATCAGCTTTCATTCACCCAGAGAAATTTGGCTCTTGTCCAGAGAGAACTCTTATTACCCCACACAAGTGAAGCGAAAAACAGGGTGAAGCAATTGGTTCATATCTGGCCATCCGTCTTATCAGTTTATGATCGAGATATGACATTTAATTTGAATTAATTATATTTTGAGAATAAATTGGACCATGAATAGGAAGTAAAGTCTTTCATTTTAATGTACAGAAGACCCTCCCCGTTCACGGGGGTTACATTCTTGAAAAAACCCCGCATTGGGCAAAACCATGATACACAAAGTTAAGATCTTCTGGGGAAAATAGGGTGAGGGGAACGAACTCTAAAATTTATCAACTTTTTTTACCTGAAACTAGTACTGTAAATACTGTACAGTAAAAATGAAAAACTCTGTAAGATGATGATGGATGATGAGTGTTGGAGGTTATTGAGATACCGTGACGTCCCTGGCTTAAGGTCGTCAGGGTCATCAGACGTTGTGAAGGAGATGATCTTTGTCTGCTTTACCTTGTTCTGCACGTCCTTATAGCGAACATAGTGAGCTTCATACTCAACGTGTGCACATGAGAGAATAGGAAACAACAACAACAACACAATACCCTGGCAATTTGGAATCCGTGTCGTTGGCTATGACCCTTTTGCTTCCGTTTTTTGTCATGGGGAATGATGCGTCCCGGGAGATAAAGGCATCGTCGGAGAAATGAAAGACCCAAATATTAGACATGGTGTATATTTCCTCCACTGATTTTTATAAAGATATCTCCCGCATCATCAAAAAATAATTTTTAATCGCGATTTACATTATTTGATCGCTGATCCCGAATCCAGGCCGAAGTAACCGGAAATTGCAGCATCGAATGTAAGAAGAATTCTACGTTCGCTTCTAGGCTTTGCCTATTCCATATTAGATCTCCGTATAAGGTGCCATGACAGCGTCCATCTCGCACTTGAAATTCTTGCACCTCTCCATGAAGACTAGCAAAAACCCCTCATGATATGTGCCTCATCCTGCTTTACCCCAAGTGCTCTCTTTCACGCTCCTCTTTATCTTATTCCCCCTCCTCGCTTCAAAACACATAAACAAACAAAAATTTTCGCTGGGGAAAAATTAAAAATAAATAAAATCACAAACTCATTCTGCCTCTTATTTCTTCCTTCCTCATTGCCTCCCAATTAAACGAACATTCCTCATAATTGAATTAATTTGCTTCTTACTTTGAAAACTTTCAATAACATTTTATAATGTTTCATTTGCCTTATTTCACTAAAATCCCACATGTTCTTCTTCTTCAAAGCACCCCACATGTTCTTCTTCTACATAACACCCATGTTTTTTCTTCTTCATAACTATTTACTGTCACGAACACCCTACAGTGTAATTGAAACACGAGCGAAAACTAAATATCACACAATAACAAACTAAATCACATGATATCACACAATAACAAACTAAACTAGAAGGGCACTCGGTGGAGTGCATACCTCCGCCACGTAATGCCTGATCCATAAGAACATATCGAGCCCAAAACATTTTTGAAATATCATGCTATACAGTTCTATATCGTTTTTGGCTCTCTCCTCTCAATGGTGAAGCATCACTTTCAAAATTAAATAATTCCATATCCAGATCAGATTTTGGACCTTCACCAAAATCAAATAAATTCATCCTTGCAACACACCCAATCTGTCCACCAATTTTCGTCCGAATCCGTCCACAACTTTTTGAGATATCCTGTATACAATCAGACAAACAAACAGACAGACAGACACAGACAGACAGACATAAAGAGGTGAAAACATAACCTCCTTCACCTTTAGTGGCAGAGGTAATCATACGACATCAAACTAAATCATGTGACATCACACAATCTACAATACTAAAAAAACAATATGTTTGTATGTGTTTGTTCGTCCTTTATAAGCGGCCGAACCGTTGGATGGAATGAGATGAAACTTGGCATGAGTGATCCTTGGGACATGAGAACGGACATGGGGGTGGGGGGGGAGGGGGTCAAGTTCAAGGTCAAAGGTCACGGGGTCAAGGGGTCAAGGTCACCGGGTAACTTCAATTTCTCAATTTCATCCGATCGAGACGGGACCAACGCCATTCGACAGATAATCAAAATTAAATGACAGTTCATTGACGACATTCACTTCCGACTTCCGGTTTTCGAGTTATGATGTCATAAATTGACTAAAACGTCAATTTTTCATGTTTGTTTGTCCTTTATAGACGGCCAAACCGTTGGATAGAATGAGATGAAACTTGGCATATGTGATCCTTGGGAACGGACATAAGATCAAGGTCAAGGTCACGGTCAAAGGTCACCGGATAACGTCAATTTCTCAATTTCATCCGATCGAGACGGGACTAACGCCATTCAACAGATAACTGTACCCGCCCATGGGCGGGTACTTTGCTCGTAACAAACTAAAACATGCGATATCACAAAATAACAAAGTAAATCATGCGATATCACATAATAACAAACTAAATCATGTAATATCACATGATAAACTAAATAATGTGATATCACATGATAACAAACTAAATCATGCGACATCACACAATAACAAACTAAATCATGCGATATCACATAATAACAAACGAAATCATGTGATATCAAACTAAATCAAAAGATATCACACAATAACATACTAAATCATGTGACATGAAACTAAATCATGAGATATCACACAATACCAAACTAAATCATGTGATATAAAACTAAATCTGAGATATCACACAATAACAAACTAAATCATGCGATATCACACAACAAACTAAATCATGCGATATCACATAATAAAACAAAATCATGCGATATCACATAATAACAAACTAAATCACGCGATATCAAACTAAATCATGCGATATCACACAATAACAAACTAAATCATGCAATATCACACGACAACAAACTAAATAATGCGATATTAAACTAAATCACATATCAAACTAAATAATGCAATATCACACAATACCAAACTAAATCAGTGATGTCAAACTAAATCATGCAATATCAAACTAAATCACACGATATCACACAATATCAAACTAAATAATGCAATATCACACGATATCAAACTAAATCATGTGATCGTCCATGCAGCACAATATCAAAAGAGCAACTGTGAGGTGAGAGGGATATGCGAGGTTGTGTATTCCTCCACGCCAAACCCGGATAAAGCGAAGGACCCATGCCGCGATCGGCACATTTTATCTCAATAATTCAATCGTCATAGAGCAAAACCGTGATTCGAAAACCTGCGTTCGGGGTGGACCTGCTGAAATTTGGCTTTGAATTCGCCCTGATCACACATACGCAGAGAGGAGTGAGATAATTATTTTACTCTGTCTGTCTGTCTGCTTGTCTGTCTGCCTGGCAGTCAAATAAAATTTTAAATCATTACAAACAGGAAACTTACTGTTTTTAAGGACATTATAATGGACACAAACAACAAGCACAAAAAACTAATGTATGTGTTATATAAAGTGATGTAATAGACTGTGGAAAATGGCAGTAAAACCCAGAATTAATTTATGAATACGACTTTTACAATCTCTATTTTATTTAAATTTAATTATACACTTGAACACTGTAGAACACAAATCGTCTGTCATAATAATACTTCCAATAACCTCCAGTTTTGCAGTACTTCAATTGAAATAAAGGTTCAATGGGGTGGTGTACTGTGAAGGTGGTGTTCGGGACTGTCTGAACTACTTCAATAGCACTAAACTTCCAGAATTTTTTTAAACGATCATGAAAATCATTATTTTATTAAAATTGAAGTACAGTACTGTACATCCTGTCCTGGAACACTGTGCGAGGTATCGTGTTCTATGAATTCTCTAGTTGGCTAGGTTGTGGGTGTGACCACCTACTCCCGAAGGTCCTCTTTATATATGAAATCATTACAGTATTCAATATTTATCCTCTCCACCCTCTTGTCATGTGATTATTGGAAGTGACACATCATGTCAGCATAAGGTGAATGAAACAGGCAAATTCATGGTGACCCATTGTGAAAACATTAATTCCAATAACCAGTTATAGTATACAGTGGTGAGAAAAAGTTTGTGAACCCTTTTGAATTTTCTGTATTTCTGCATAAATTTGATCTAAAATGTGATAAGATCTTCACCTAATTCCAAATAACAGATAGAGAGAACCTGATTAAACAAATAGCACACAAAAAATTCTACTGTTTCATTTATTAATTGAGCAAAATGATCCACCATTCAATTTCTTTGTCGGAAAAGGTATGTGAACCTCTTGGTGAATCAGCTCAATTAAGGGGATAATTATAGTCAAGTGTTTCAATCAATGGGATGACAATCAGGAGTGAGTTTGGATGGCCCTGCCCCATATGAAAAACATAAACTTTGTTGGTCACAATCAGAGTCTGGTCTTCACCACACAGGTTTGTGGAAGCATGTCTTGCCCCGATTAAAAGAGGTTTCCAAGGACCACAGAAAAAGAGTTGTCGATATTCATTGGTCTAGAAAGGGTTACAAAATCATTTCTAAAGATGTTGGGTTCCACCAATCCACTGTCAGGCAGATAGTGTACAAATGGAGAAATTTAACACCATAGTTATTCTTTCTCGGAGCGGTCGTCCAACGAAAATCACTCCAAGAGCAAGGCATACAATAATCCAGGAGGTCACAAAGAACCTCGGGGTAACATCTAAGGATCTGCAGGCTTCTCTTGCATTGACTGTCAGTGTTCATGAGTCTACCATCATGAAAACACTGAAAAACAATGGTGTGCATGGGAGGATAGCAAGGAGGAAACCACTGCTCTCCAAGAACAACATTGCTGCCTGTCTCAAGTTTGCCAAAGACCACCTGAATGATTTCGAAGGCTATTGGAAGAATGTTCTGTGGACAAATGAGTCAAAAGTGGAACTTTTTGGCTTCAATGAGAAACATTATGTTTGGTGAAAACCAAACACTGCATTCCCATATAACAACCTCATCCCAACCGTGAAGTATGGTGGTGGTAATATCATGGTTTGGGGCTGCTTTGCTGCCTCAGGACACGGACGACTTGCCATCATTGAAGGAACCATGAATTCTGGATTGTACCAGCAAATTCTACGTGACAATGTCAGGGCATCCATCCGTGAGCTAAAGCTTAACAGAAAGTGGGTCATGCAGCAAGACGACAATCCCAAACACACAAGTGAATCTACAAAGGAATGGCTGAAGCAGAAGAGATTTCGTGTTTTGGAATGGCCAAAGTCCAGACTTTAACCCAATTGAAATGTTGTGACAGAACCTGAAGTGAGCAGTTCATGCAAGAAAGCCCACAAATATCGCCGAGTTGAAGCATTTCTGGAAGGAGGAAATTTTTTTTGTGTAAACATTGTCGAGGCTCATGTGAGAGCTAACACAACGCACAACAAGAGGGGCAGGAGAGAGACAGGAGGGGGCAGGAGAGGGAAGGAAAAAACAGTGGGAAAAAGAAATTGGGAGATTTGTGAAAGGGAGAAGGATGGGACAGGGAACATGCATTAAACAAGATGGACACCACAGGGACTTTCAGGACCTTACACAACAGGAAACTTTTGGGAAGGAAGGCATGGAATTTGAAGGAGGTGAGTTTGGGGTGAATTAACGGGTGAAGAAAAGATCGTGGTTTTGGATGGGAGAAGATAAGAGGTGGTGGTGAACAGCTGTTTTGAAGACTTGGAGGGAAGAATGGGATTGAAGAGTGTGGGAGTCAATTCCAAAGGTGGGGGGAAAGAGGAATGAAAGAGTGGAGGTGAGCAGCGATTCGTGATTTTGGTAGTTTTACCAGAAGGGCGTTGATGGTGGACCTTGAGTGCCCTGCAGAAATATGGTGGGGACAAATCTCAGACAGAGCGGCGTGGGGGGAGGAGAGGGCGGAGAGGAGAAGACAGAAAGACCACCGACCTGCCTGCGGTGAGAGTGAGAGGCCCAAAGACTCAGCCTCACTACGGGAGATACCAATGATCCTAAATGCCTTGGTTTCCACAGCATGAAGCTGAGATAGGTGAGAGGCAGGAGCACCAGGCTAGAGGGGAAAGCAGTACTCCATAAGGCTGCAGACAAAAGCTTTGTATGTGGTCAAGAGCTCAGGTGAGCCGAGGAAGGACTTTGCATGACGGAGGATGCCAGGTTGGTGACTGGCTTTAGAGGCCAGCTTGGAAATGTGGCTTTCCCAGGAAAGATCATTGCATATCGTGAAACCTAGAAGCTCTTGAAAGAAAGGACTTCATCAAGAGGATTGATGAGAAAGTAGATGGGGGGGGGGGGGTTCCAAACAGTCCTTTCAGAGAAACATCGTGAGAATGTGAGATTTGTCAGGATTGAAAGACATGTTCCACCCAGATCTGCAGAGAGCGAAGAAGCTCAGACCGGATTACAGAATCCGGTCTGAGGCATGACAGATGGTACGGCAGAGGGTGGAGTCATCAGTAAAGAGATAGAGGATTTTCCAGAGAGTCAGAGAGATCATTGATGAAAACCTGAAAAAGAACAGGGCCCAGAATGCTGCCTTGAGGAACTACAGCCTGGACAGAAAGAGGGGATGAAAGAACTCCATTTAGGGCCACACGTTGGCTACAACAGGAGAGGAAGTCTGCGAGCCATGAGTGAAGACGGCCTTGGATACCATATGAAGAGAGTTTCGTGAGTAGGGCAGGGTGCCAGTTTGTGTCAAAAGCACATGATATGTCTCAGGATATGGCTCTAATTTCATGTCTGGCTTTGAGTACCTCCATCCATTGTTGGGAGAGCAGAAGCAGCATATCCAGGGGAGAGTGACCTGGTCTGAAACAAACTTGATGATTGGAAATCAAGCCATTGGAGAAGAGGAAGGATTTAATATCTGAAGCAATGATGGATTCCATAACTCTGCTGATGATTGGTTTGTACTTGCAGGGGTCTGTTTTGCACCTTTTTTGTGCAGAGCAGTAATGTTTGCTGATTTCCAAGCAGATGGCAGATGACCTTGAGCAAATAAGAGGGTGAATAGAACAGCGAGAGGGTGAGCAAGAGCAGCACAGCAGGTTTTTCAGACATGTGGGCTGATGCCATCTGGACTGGTTGCAGAATCTGAGTCGAGGTTTCACAGCAAACTCTCCACTTTGTCAGAATAAAAGGACAGAGAGTCCAGTGTCAGCTGGGTGTGACTGGGTAAGGTGGGTCCAGAGAGCAATGGGTTTCGAACACAAGATTTAGATGCAAACACGAAGTTTAGGCATTCAGCCTTTTCACGTGTGAAATCAGCAGTGCGGCCTTTTGAGGTAAGGGAGGGGATGGAGGGGAATATACACCAGAAACTATTTGATTAGATGCCACCAGGATTTTGAGGAGGGAGAGAGGTTTGAGAGTTCAGACTTGAGATTAGAAAGATGTTGTTTTCTGGCTCTCCTGAGGGTAGACACACACTTGTTCTGAGCTTTATGGAAGGAACTGAGATTACGCTCAGTTGGATTTGGTTTCCATGAAGCAAAGGCAAGTTGTTTCAGGACAACTGCCTCACCACAAGCTTCAGTGAACCATGGGTGGGAGGCAGGGTAGGACAACTGAAGTGGAGAGGGGATAAATCTGTGCATGAGAGAGAACAAGTTTCTTTGAAGAAATTTCCAGGATGAGTTGATGTTGGAGAAAGTAGCGATGGGAGACCAGTCTAGAAGTTTGATGGCTGCTTGAAGACCCTGCCAGTCAGCCTGAGTGAAATGCCAGACTCGACGGCACTGAGCTGGTTCTCTAATAACAGCCAGAGAGATGTCTACTTTGACAAGCATGTGGTCAGAAGAACAGCAGATATTTTCAAGGAAATTTGTCAAAATCAGATCCAGAAGAGATAGAGTACCATTGGTTGAGATCCGGGTCAGGAAGTTGACCGATTGAGTCAGTCCCAATGAGTCACAGAAGTCTTTTGCTGAAGTCCATGGCAGGTGAGGGAGGTACCCACACACAGCCAACTGGCATGATGACAATTGAAGTCACCACGTACGAGGAAGAGTTCAGATGAGACGATAGAAGTTGGTCTATGTTTTCGGATCGTGAGGTGTAAATGGAATGGGCCAAAATTCCTCCAAGCCGATGTGCAGGACTGATCAAGAGTTACAGGAAACGTTTGGTTGAAGTTGTTGCTCCTCAAGGGAGTGCCACCACTTACTGAATATAAAGGTTTACATACTTTTACCAACAAAAAAATTGAATGTTGGATCATTTTGCTCAATAATAAATGAAAAAGTAGATGTTTTTTTGCATGTGCTATTTATTTAATCAGGTTCTCTGTCTCTATTATTTGGCCTTAGATGAAGATTTAATCACAATTTAGGTCAAATTTATGCAGAAATACAGAAAAGTTTAAACGGTTCACAAACTTTTTCTCACCACTGTATAGTGCACACTTCATTGGTTCATGAAAAACCTATGACAAGCTTTCCTGCAAATGCAATTCCTATCTTTACATGTTATTACTGGATGTGTAGGTGGAATGGGAATGGATTCTACTCCCAGCAATCACTACATCACTGGTACAGAGACACAGATGGCGAGCTGGTGCATATATTGGGAGGAGCCCAGCTTGTGCTTACCAGCAGCTCACAGCTCCCAGTTTTGTACGAGTGGGACCGTGAGCAGGGCCTCTTCTCTCAGGGTCCACATACCAACATACCAGATGTGGAAGATGCCGTAACTGTGAGAAGCTTCTCACATGCTGGGCAGCTGTATTTGTGCCTTACACGTTACATCGGAGACTCAAAGGTGATATTACGTGAACCAACGGCATTAAAGCACACAATCACCAGCACATTTCAACCTGAAAATTATCAACGTGCCTCTTTATTTTATCATCAATATTTTAATGTTGTTCAGCCTAAATATGCTTTACACCCATTGGCTGGACAGCTGGCCTGACTCTACCCCAATAAAATCATGCACCCTATTTCATAAAGCAGCACAGATTGGCAAGCCTCAGGCCTTAGGACTGGGTGTTCGTCCATGGCCCAGTGCAATTGGAATGACCCCAGGTATATCACCACAATGTATTAAATATGCACATAAACCGTACACATGTTTTTGCTTCATGTATGTGAGGAAACACAAGGAAATTAGACACAGGTTCATCATGCCTGCACCACATCAACACCACACTAATTTATCAACACAAGATCAAAAGAAGAAAACAGTTTTTTATTTGTGACTAATAAAGTGTTGTTGTGTTTTTTTATTTTAAGATTTTGTAGTTTTTGTAATTATTTTTTCTCCTCAGGAGAGGGGGCATGGGCTTGGTTAAAAACACACACATTCAACCACACAGCACCCCTTAACGAGACCCTCACCAACAGCACTCCGTACACATGCACACAATCACTTATCAATGCTCAAGCTACCTAAAAGTCCTGTCAACATCCCTATACCCCTCTATCTCCATAACTTCCAGGTACCTATCTAATTCTAATTTAAACATATCTACTGTTTCTGCTGCCACTACCTTTCCATGGAGACCATTCCATGCATTAACTACTCTCTGAGTAAAAGACCCCTCCCTGCCTTACTATCATCTTAATTCTCTTCTTTACTCTCAAGCTATGGCCCCTGGTCCTATCCCTGTCTACTCGACTGAATAATTCATCTGCACTTATTTTATCTGTACCTTTCAACATATCTGGTGGGGGGGTGGGCATGGGGGGCAGCAAGCTTAATATTAATAATGGGTAGCTCGATCTGATTTCTAATATTACCGTTTGTTTATGTAGTTCCACTGTACATGAAATCACAAATACAGTTGTTTTTTGTTTGAGCTTAATTATTTCACATTTTTAGCAACTACCACCAATACTGTATCTGCATAACAATAAATTATTGAATAAATACAAAATTAACGAGCACTTTATGAATCCTGTCTCCCAAACATAAACGTGTTAATGCAAATACTGTTCTTAGTTTAATGACTAATGTAGGTGCAATCGTCTTTCCCCTCATTTGTCGTAAACGTCCACAATGTCCTCTGGAATCAACTTCACAGTTGAATTACCTTCCATGTGAAGAGCCAGTGAAGAAAATATTCTCCCCCTCCCCCCATAGTTGAACACAACCAGTTTCTAATCCGTCTCATTGCAGAAACGCTTAGTTCCGTAGTGGCCGTCCCGACTGGCAATGTGAGAGCTAACTGAATGAGTTTGTAATTGTTTGGGTACAATCTCTGAGACAATTATTTTTGAAGTCTCTGAAGGATAACAACAGATTCCATCTTCCAGTAAAAAGGTCTATTTCTGCAGCTGCAAGCTGAGGGTTTATTTTGAGTGGGTCTGCATATTGCTACAAGAGTGGATGTCGATGAATTCCATTTTTGTGACATCTTAACGAGTCACACGCTTCAGCAATTTCCATTGATTCTTTTGAGAATCGTCTAACTCTGCAGTTACAACATCCAAAGCAGAAATGTGCAACTGCTGATGCCACATGTGTTTTTTTTGAGGTTGGGTTACAGTCACAGGTGTTTCATGTGCATGTGTTGCCTCTTATACATACTGTCTTTGACCCAAAGTTGTTGGGACAAAGAAGTCTGCAAGAGCGCTTGAGAGTTTCACTGTTCTTTTTCTTTTTGGCAAGTGATGTGTGTCTTCGTCTGGCACTGCAATGTCATGGCCCTTAGAGAATCCTGTAATTTTTTTTACACATATCATTCCAACTTTCTTCACTTCTGAGTTCTTGAAAGGACACTTTCAAGTAATCTATGATGGAGGCAGTGTTTGCAGCTGTGGCGTCGATGCTTTGAAGTCCTTTGTGAGCAACATGAATAACTTTCAAAATGTCATGAAAGATAATCAAGGAGGCATTGAATGAAACTCCAGTCACAAGATGAAAAAGGCCGTATGCTTCGAGTGACCACTTTTCGCCTTGTTCACGTAGATCTCTGAGACACCGCATGATGGCAATGTAATGTGTCTTTATTTTGCAAACACACTTGTCCATTATATGCCCAACGTGTATCACCGGGCTGCACAATCTCTTTTTGCTTTAGACCCAAAACTGGCGGCATGTCGATAAACAGCTGATGATTGGTTGGCTCCACAAACACTGAATACAATTTCTCAACTACATTTAGAGAGCCCACAGCACTACGACTCACTTTACAGCACTCCACAAGGACGAGGTTGAGTTTGTGTGCCATGCAATGTACATACATTGCAAACGGATGGTCATCTTTCATTCGCTGCTGAACCCCAGTTACGTGTCCTGACATAACCGCAGCACCATCATAAAGATTGGGCAACTATCAGCACATTCTGCAATCCATTTGTCTCTAAAGCTTTCTTTGATGGCAGTATAAATGCCTTCTACATTTCAGTAAGATTAACAATTGACAAAGCTCAGGAACCTTTCTCTATCTGCCTATCTGATAAAATCTGATATCTGCCGGTTTTCTGCCCATCTGATACAAACTGAAAGCTGCTCTGTCTGAAACGATCCAGCCTCATCTATTGTAGCGAAAACCCCGGTGTTATTCACTGCCTGTACACAATTCCTTTGAGAACCAAATGTGCACAGATCTATGGCACTTCGTTTTGAAATTCAGTACTTGTGCAATAATCGAAATAACTAGCCTGCATTCTATTAAAAGTTTCGTCATACTTTGAAAATAAATCACAAAACTCAAGGAAATTCCCTTTTCAATTTAGATTCCGTTCTCTCATCGTGCCCACTAAACGGAAAGCCAAGCTTTGAAAGTAACTTGACAATGTCACAACTGTTTTGCAAGGTAATCCCAGTTTCTCTCAACGGTGCTTTGATGACTTTCAGAAAGCTTCACTGTTATAGTGTCGTAGATAGTAGAAAAATTGTGCAAATTATGATACAAGCATCAAATTTGGCATTTCTGTTCTGCAGGGCTTTCTGATCAAATCTACCCGATTGGCCATTTGAAAATCCAAATTTTGAAAAATTCAAAAAAAAATTCAAAAATTTTTGAAGTCATAGCTGGCTGAAATTCTTGAAGTGCAAGTGAACATCCCAGACTGAGAACCAAGGGGAGATGCAGTCATCATTGATGGCTCAGCACTTATCAATGCCCTACCTCCACGCACTTCAAAGATATTTGATGACTATGCTAAAGAAGACATCATCCCAAAGGTGGAATCCTATGGTGCCAGGTATGAGAGGGTGGACGTAGTGTTTGATGTGTACAAGAAGTAAAGTCTGAAGTCTGAGGCAAGGTCGAAAAGGGTGCAAGGAATCAGAAGAAGAGTGACAGGAACCAGTAAGACCCCAAGTAACTGGAGAAGTTTTATCTTCGAGATGAGAGCAACAAGACTGAGCTGTTTCACTTCCTTGCGGAAAAGATGTGTGAAGCACAGACGACAAGCACAGTCATTGTTACAAAAGGAGAAGATGCCATTAGCAACACAAGGAAGTCACTGGATGCTGTGTCTCCATGTTGTCATGAAGAAGCTGACACTCGAATATTTGTACATGCCAGGGATGCAACGACGGATGGTAGCAAGTCCATTATCATTAAGGCTAATGACACGGACGTACTAGTCATAGCAGTATCTGTACTGCCATCCTTACAGGAACTCGGTCTTGAGAACATGTGGATTTCCTTTGGCCAAGGAGCCAAGGTGCGATGGATTCCAGTCCATGAGGTAGTTTCTGCAATAGGGCCTGAGAAAGCTGGAGGCATCCCATACTTCCATGCGTTCACTGGATGTGACGTCGTGTCTGCCTTCCACGGTAAAGGGAAGAAAACTGCATGGCAGACTTGGAACGTCTTTGATGATGTTTCTGAAACATTCACCAATCCCCAGCATCCAACATTGATTCGTGATATTGACTTTTTTGAAGTTTTTTTTTTTCTTTCAAATTTTTCAAAATTTGGATTTTCAAATGGCCAATCAGGCAGATTTGATTAGAATCCCCTGGAGAACAAATGTGCCAAATTTGATGCTTTTATCATCATTTGCACGATTCCTCTCAAAAATTGCTGTTATCTGCCCCACTATTACTGATCCTGTTTCTTCGCCACGTTTGAAGCATTTTGTCACTCTTGCATACATTTCAAATGAACCTGGGAGACGGCAAGTTTGGACGGTTTTTCCGAGATTTTCTTCCAATTCTGCGTGCCTTTGTTGATGAATTGAATGCTCAGCACTGTCTTTTTCCGAGTACAAGAGAGGGCAGGTAACTGATCAGACTCGATGCTTTGTTTTTTTTTCTCCGAGATCTGTAACGTTTTCGTTTCTCACCTCATCATCAATACAATGTCACGGTCTGTTCGTGCCAAGAAAACCTGTACTCACCGATTCCAACGGTTTCGAGCTTGTCTTGCTCTACTTGTATCGATACTGCGTCGAGACACCAGCTGAGCGGCGGTCCCTGGGGCAGTTATAACAAACATCCTGTGGTGAATCGTCATCCACCGGAGGCTCAACGGGCCCGACCTGTGGGGAAGTTATAACATCCTGTGGTGAATCGTCAGCCACCGGAGGCTCAACGGGCACTTTCACAACAACAAAAACTTCCTCATGTCCATTTTAGCTTTTCTTTGGATGAGGTCCATCAGCTTGTTATACTCCAAGTTAAAACTTCCATTACACAGTTCTCCCACACTCACGGGGAAATGGGGGAAAGCCCAGGAGATCCAAAATGTGTTTTCCCGGTCGGGGAAACGGATGAAAATGGCTGAAATAGCAGATTATGACGATGGAAAAGCGAATATGACGTCATTAGCAGACTGCTGACACGACCATATATATTTTAACAGCCACATTATCGTGTTATTGTGGTTGTTTAACGGGCGTCCACGGTGCAGCACCGGGATGATCGGCGGCCCGCCATGTTCAAGGCGATCACGTGGGTGAGGTGAGCAATCATGATGGATTGGGGGGGATGATTAAGGATGCTGATCGTTTCCCATTATTATTTCTTACCCCGACGTTTCAGGCGTGTCAGACCGACCAAGTTGAGACGGTGCGTTGGAAGATTATGTAGGCCTCAGTATTGATTTAACGTTTCGATGAGAATTATTTTTCTCTAAACTTGGTAAACCCTCATAGCTGAGCAACATTTTACTCAGATCTTGTTCCATACACCCGGTGTGTATGAATAATAGGCGACGCTTTTGGAGAGAAATCGACTGCATTGAAAAATAAAATCTCGCAGCGGACAAAACGCGCAGGTGCAACCGCCGAGATACGTACCCAGCATGCATTGCGCGTTCCCGCCAACAACACCCTAACCCTCGACGGCCCCTGCTGGTCGTTGCGCAACAACATGTAACGGATGTTACACTCCACTTCATGTCGCCGTTTTTTAATAACATATACATTTAAAGCACGTGCTCCGTGTATTGTTTTTATTCGAGCGTATTAGCATCAACAGCTCGACCAAGACCCATTTTTAAGCAGAGAACCGCAGCGGAAACAATACTTGGACCGTTCATGTGAACTCACCTCAGCATCAAGCTCCTGCGCTGCATCGACGTGTTAACACGTTGTGCGTCACTGTTTGTGTCACGAGCTTGTAATTACGGACGGTAATCACTCATTAGGTTACTTATTTCACTGTATTTTTCTGTGGAAAAAATGAAAAGTTTACCATGCATTAAAAAGCGGGAATTATTTCAGAACAAATTCCTGGGGACCCGTGAATCGGTTCAGTTTTCTATTCGCGTTCACCGTTCATTTCCGTCTCACGAACCAACCGTATATGTGTTGTAGTCTGCAGCCAACTGTAAAGCTGATTTGAAAAAGGATGCAGCCAATCACATCACTGTGTGCAAATACCGCGATATCTGCCCTGACTGGAAGAACATAGATCCATGCACTTGGGTTCCATTTCACTTTATAACTCACCTTTAAATACGGGATACTTTTATCTTAAATGTAATATGGAATTGGCAAAGCCGAGAAGCGAACGCAGAATTCTTCTTTCACTGGATGCTGCAATTTCCGGTTACTTCAGCCTGGATTCGGGATCGGCAATCAAATAATGTAAATCACGATTAAAAAAAATTTTTGATGATGCGGGAGATATCTATATTATATTGCTGGAGTATTTACTCTCTAGTTTTGTTGTTAATTTTTTAGTCATAAAGGTGTGATTGGGTATACTATAGAACAAATTAATTATTTGTGCATTTCTATAACCGTGATAACACGACTGCATATTACCTCAACATTACCTTCACAACAACAACTACACCGCCTAGAACAGGATCTCATCTGAAAAAAGAAATATTACCTCAACATTACCTTCACAACAACTACACCACCTAGAACAGGATCTCATCTAAAAAAATTAATATTACCTCAACATTACCTTCACAACAACAACTACACCGCCGAGAACAGGATCTCATCTGAAAAAATAAATATTACCTCAACATTACCTTCACAACAACTACACCGCCGAGAACAGGATCTCGTCTGAAAAAATATATATTACCTCAACATTGCCTTCACAACAAAAACAACAGCATCTAGAACAGGATCTCATCTGAAAAAATAAATATTACCTTCACAACAACTACACCGCCAAGAACAGGATTTCATCTGAAAAAATAAATATTACCTCAACATTACCTTCACAACAACGACACCGCCGAGAACAGGATCTCATCTAAAAAAAATTAATATTACCTCAACATTATCTTCACAACAACAACTACACCGCCTCGAACAGGATCTCATCTAAAAAAATTAATATTACCTCAACATTATCTTCACAACAACTACACCGCCTAGAACAGGATCTCTCTCTCTTCTCCTTCTTTCGGCTGCTCCCGTTAGGGGTCGCCACAGCGGATCATCCGTATGATCCGCATAGTGATTTGGCACATGTTTTACGCCGGATGCCCTTCCTGACGCAACCCTGGTCGCCTCTTACGACACAGGGATATGGTACACCTATTTTAACAGGCGTATTCACCGGCCCAGTACACTGGTACTCATTTCGCCGACCTCGGAAGGATGACAGGCTGAGTCAACCCCCTGGTGTATTAATTCAGTGGCTCAACGGGGCTTGAACTCAGGACCTTTTGGATCCCAAGCCGCTGCCCTAAACACTGCGCCAACACCAGGCTCACCGCCTAGAACAGGATCTCATCTAAAAAAAAAATCCTCAACATGACCTTCACAATGACAACTACACCGCCAAGAACAGGATCTCATCTAAAAAAAATTAACATGACCTCAACATTACCTTCACAATGACAACTACACCGCCTAGAACAGGATCTCATCTAAAAAAATTAATATTACCTCAACATTATCTTCACAACAACAACTACACTGCCTGGAACAGGATCTCATCTGAAAAAGATAATATTACCTCAACATTACCTTCACAATGATAACTACACCGCCTAGAACAGGATCTCATCTAAAAAAATTAATATTACCTCAACATTACCTTCACAACAACAACTACACCGCCTAGAACAGGATCTCATCTAAAAAAATAATATTACATCAACATTACCTTCACAATGACAACTACACCGCCTAGATCAGGATCTCATCGAAAAAAATTAATATTACCTTAACATTATCTTCACAACAACAACGACACCGCCGAGAACAGGATCTCATCTAAAAAAAATAATATTACCTCAACATTACCTTCACAATGACAACTACACCGCTGAGAACAGGATCTCATCTAAAAAAATTAATATTACCTCAACATTATCTTCACAACAACAACTACACCGCCTGGAACAGGATCTCATCTAAAAAAAATAATATTACCTCAACATTACCTTCACAATGACAACTACACCGCCGAGAACAGGATCTCATCTAAAAAAATTAATATTACCTCAACATTATCTTCACAACAACAACTACACCGCCTGGAACAGGATCTCATCTAAAAAAATAATATTACCTCAACATTACCTTCACAATGACAACTACACCACCTAGAACAGGATCTCATCTAAAAAAATTAATATTACCTCAACATTATCTTCACAACAACAACTACACCACCTGGAACAGGATGTCATCTAAAAAAAATAATATTACCTCAACATTACCTTCACAATGACAACTACACCACCTAGAACAGGATCTCATCTAAAAAAAAATAATATTACCTCAACATTACCTTCACAATGACAACTACACCGCCTAGAACAGGATCTCATCTAAAAAAATTAATATTACCTCAACATTATCTTCACAACAACAACTACACCGCCTGGAACAGGATCTCATCTGAAAAAAATAATATTACCTCAACATTACCTTCACAATGACAACTACACCGCCTAGAACAGGATCTCATCTAAAAAAATTAATATTACCTCAACATTACCTTCACAACAACAACTACACCACCTATAACAGGATCTCATCTAAAAAAATAATATTACCTCAACATTACCTTCACAATGACAACTACACCGCCGAGAACAGGATCTCATCTAAAAAAATTAATATTACCTCAACATTAACTTCACAACAACAACTACACTGCCTAGAACAGGATGTCATCTAAAAAAATTAATATTACCTCAACATTATCTTCACAACAACAACTACACCGCCTGGAACAGGATCTCATCTAAAAAAAATAATATTACCTCAACATTACCTTCACAATGACAACTACACCACCTAGAACAGGATCTCATCTAAAAAAAATTAATATTACCTCAACATTACCTTCACAATGACAACTACACCGCCTAGAACAGGATCTCATCTAAAAAAATTAATATTAACTCAACATTATCTTCACAACAACAACTACACCGCCTGGAACAGGATCTCATCTGAAAAAAATAATATTACCTCAACATTACCTTCACAATGACAACTACACCGCCTAGAACAGGATCTCATCTAAAAAAATTAATATTACCTCAACATTACCTTCACAACAACAACTACACTGCCTAGAACAGGATGTCATCTAAAAAAATTAATATTACCTCAACATTACCTTCACAACAACTACACCGCCGAGAACAGGATCTCATCTAAAAAAATAAATCCTAGAAGCGAACATAGAATTCTTCTTACATTTGCTTCTGACTTTATTTTTTGATGATGCGGGAGATATCTTTATTAAAATCAGTGGAGGAAATATACACCATGTCTGATATTTGGGTCTTTCATGTCTCCGACGATGCCTTTAACTCCCGGCATGCATCATTCCCCATGACAAAAACCGGAAGCAAAAAAAAACCGGAAGCAAAAGGGTCATATCCAATGACACGGATTCCAAATTGCCAGGGTATTGTGTTGTTGTTTCCTATTCTCTCATGTGCACTTGTTAAGTATGAAGCTCACTACGTTCACTAAAAACAAATTGAGAAGGGGGAATTGCCTCCCTCCCCTGCCCCACCCAAAATCCACCAGTGCTTTCATTATTTTAAACATCTCGATCGTATCTCCAAATAACCGCCTCTTTTTTAGTGTATAAAGCCCTGTTTCCATCAGTCGCTCCTCATAGCTGAGTCTAGTTAGGTCCGGAATCAATCTAGTAGCCCTGCGCTGAACCCTCTCTATGGCTTCTATGTCCTTCCGGAATTGTGGTGACCAAAACTGCACACAATATACTCGATGTGGCCCTCACTAAATTCCTGTACAATGTTAACACCACCTCTTTTGATTGATAACTGATCCCTCTCTGAATACAACCTAAAACCCTATTTGCTTTCCTATAGCTGCCTGGCACTGTGCTGCCTGCTTACCTCCCATATCTGTTACCACCCCCTGATCCTTTTCCTGTGTCAGACGCTCTAAAATTGCCCCTTGCATCCTGTAATCTCTATTTTCATTGTTCTTTCCCATCCCCAACACCTTACACTTGTTCTGGTTAAATTCCATCTGCCAATCTTTTTCCCAATCTATACAAGTATCAATACTTCCCTGAATCTGATCACCACCCACTCCACTATTCACCTTACCTCCAAGCTTTGTGTCATCTGCAAATATGGAAAGCTTACTTTTTACCCCATTATCCAAATTGTTGATGTAAATAATGAATAATAATGGTCCGAGTACTGATCCCTGAGATCCCACTACTTACATCCTCCCAGCAAGACATCCTCCCACTCACAGCCACTCTTTGCTTCTTATCACGAAGCCAGTTTGCAATCCAATGAACGACCTGACCAGCCACTCCACAAGCCCTCACTTTGGCTAACAACCTCCAATGTGGGACCTTATGAAATGCCTTCTTAAAGTCTAGATATACTGTCCGCTGCCTTTTTAATATGAAATAGGCAAAGTCTAGAAACGAAACACTGGGTTAGAGAGGTTCTTCTTAATTTTGGTTCCGGTATCGACTCAAGCTTGCGTTAAAACAAACTTCTTTTTTTTTATCTCCGGTTTATCCTTGTTGTCTTTATTGGTTTCTGGTCTACAAAAGATATCAGTAAATGAAAATTGCTTTTCCTTTTATTTTGCCGACCCGACCCAAACACAACAATGGGTATAGGTTTCTTCTTTTTCTTCTTCTTCCCGGTATCAGCTCGAGTGTGCATTAAACGCAAATTAATTTTTATCTTCCGAACGTTAATTGTGACCGGTCGGGAACATGTTATTGCAAAGCAATTCTCGCTCTTGTTTTTAATGACCAATTTTTAGTTCATCAACACCCGAGCTAAACTACAAATTAATGCCAGCTCCAAAATGAGCCACCAACCCCAACTTAAAGGAAATGGCATCAGAAGGAGAGAGTTTATGAAAAATTATGATGATTAAAATCGAATTAAATATGCAAATGTGCTTCATTTTGAAAGTTTAAGTGATAGGAATATTTCAAAATTGATTTTGAGATTATTTACAACTGCACCTGGGGAAGCATAAAAAAAAAATTATTTTAAGATTTCAAAATAAAATGATTCTTCGGTGATTCTCCGTGGTTTTCTGAATGATGGAAATCTTATGAAGTTTCATATTAATTCTCATTGGAATATATATTTTATGGCAAGAAGCTGTAGGGACTTTATTTTGAATGACTGCAATGACTGGTGTGGTATGTAGGTCATGAAGTGGAAGAAGTCCAGTTTCCAGGAGGTGCAGACAATGCCATCTCGTGGCTCGATGCTACTGCAACCATTCCATGTTGGTCTCAGGCAGTATGGTGTGCTGGGCAGTGACTTCGCCTTCTCACAGGTAGTACACCTGTGATTCTTTCATTACATCGGGCAGCTGAGTGTCTAAGAACAAGCAATTGAAGCCCTATCTGTTGCTCCAACAAAGTGTTAACACCCAAAATGTCTTCTCCTTGTCTCCCACAGTGGTGAGCATACCACAATCAATGTCTTGTTGATTTCATCCATGCGATGAAAATGGGCTAGTCTGGAAGTATGAGAGGAAATAGCATGGTATGATGAAATGAAGGAAGTGATTCCACAAAAACAAATGAGAAATGAGGAGCGCTTAAGCATAGACTGTGTCCTCCTTTGCATACAAATGCTTTAACTCAAAAAGAATAGTTTGTTGTTTGAATGCTTGCAACCTGGAGATATGGTCTGCTGAACACATTGTGATGAGTGGTAACATCACGGAGCTCTAAAATCAGTCTCTATCAGAAGTTGATCACGGAATTAAATTGGAAGTGTAGCTTTTTTGAGGGGCAGAATACGTATTTGACCAATTTTAGCCTTAAATTTGAGACGATGAAATATGTAAATGAATTACATTAGCAAATAGGGTTTAACAATGAACAAACACTGTTCCACAAGACAATTTCAAAACAGATATCCTCAGCTTTTGAAGACAGTTTCTCAGAGCAGAGAAGATTGCTTTTGGTCACAAAGAAACCCCGAACTGAACCCGATTTAAACTTTGTTTTGGAAAAGCAAACTGGCCCAAAATGATAGATCACAACATGTTTGTCAATATAATATGAAACCTTTTGGTTAAGTTAGTGGTGTAATGGTGTAGCCACCCAGCTGGGTGGCCACAAATTAACCTGAAGGCAGCAGTATTAAGAATTTGGATCCCAAGTTTCTGGTCCCTTCATGTACAGCCTTTTTGGCTGCTGGTTGCATCATTGGTTAGGGGCACAGCTACGCCACTGATGCAGTGCCCCTATTACCAGTACATTGGTGCTCATTTCACCAACCTCACAAGAATAACAGGCTGTCAAGCCCCTGGTGTTAATTCAGCAGCCAATGGGGCTCAAACTCAGGACCCGAGGATCCCAAGCCATCACATGAACCACTATGCCAACGCCAGACTTAAGTTTCTGGTAACAAAGATAGTTTCAAGAGAATTACCATGTTGGAGAAAAACCCAGCTGGCTCATTGTTGATTTTCTGTTTGTAATTGACTCTTTATGCCCGAAGGGGAAATATGGTTGGGTAAAGGGGCTGTCACACCTTGATGTTTTAGCCAGCGTATGCCGACGTATGAAAAATTTGGCGAATACGCTGGCATACGAATATTTTAACCCATGAGTAACGTGCTTTGAACCTATGTGTAACGTATCTCCAACGCATATTGATGTATGTAGACGTATTTTACGTCTTCCGGCCGACCACAGAACTTACTGAATGTGTTTCTAACTTACACCTACCGTATAATGGCGTATTGGCAGCGTTTAGGGGAATTGGTATATAAAAATGGGGTTCACACAGGAGGAACCCATCAGTGTTCCAGACTCCATGTTTCTTTTTGTTTGTTTTTGTTTTTTCTTCGGCATGACGGTGATGTTGACACTTTGTCAAGTGTGGTTATGATTTGAATCGTTGAGCGGCAGCCTTTTAAGAGGCTATGCCACGTGATCGTCGGCGATACTCTGCCGCGCTATGCATAAGTTAGACTATCGTTGGGCATAAATTGTGAATACCGACAACACGCAAAGCATTCGTTGGTATAAGTTATCGAAACGTTCTGTGTACGTTACTAATACGTTATGCATACGTCCAACTCGTTAATATATGCCCAAAACTGAAAAAAACATCAATAGTTCAGCATACACCAGCGTTTTAGATCAATTTTGATGTTGCCATACGCTGGCTAGATGGTCAAGGTGTGACGGGCTAAAAGGTTTACCATTAGAAATGCAGTGGTACATATACATCTCCCTAAAATAAAATTAAAAACTCACGTTCTTGCTTTCTGTCCCTAATTGATTTATCTACATGAACTTTGTTTGTTTAATCCATCCAAAATGATTGTGGTGTTTCCCCCCCCCCTTTGTATTGTGGTTGCAATGCCTACTTTTTGATAAGGCTGATGTCAGTAATGAACAGAAAAAAAAATTAATTGTACTTTTTGTGACCAGGTATTCCGCTGGGATGCTGACATTGATGCATTTGTGAAGCTGCAGGAGCTCAATGTGCAGGCTCCTCGGGCCTTCACTGTCGTGTCCGTTGGTAAAGAAGATTTTCTCTTTGCTTCCAGCTTCACGTCCAAAACTGTCATCTATCGACACCACGTTGTAGACACAAGCCTCTGATCCTTCGGACTCTCAGTTTGTTCAGAAATGTTTTTGCACCTCATGGCTCTTAAAGTGTAGGAATGCTGGGAGCCAGTTGCATATGTTTGCTGCTGAACTGCCACTCTCACATTTATTCATGTATTTGAACGTTAGCAAAAGTGAAGATATCGACTTAGATCATTCTGTCTTCAACAAATAATGTTAACCATGATATGAGGGGCATTCAAAATGTTCTTGGAATGAGATACTTACAACAGTTCAAGCAAAGCCAAGTTGTTGTTTTTTATTTTTAAGAATATATAAATAAGAAAATAATGAATATTACAAATTATATATAGAAGTGAAGTGAATTTTAAAAGCTTGGATTCCAAGTACATATCTCATTCTGAAAACATTTGAGCACTTCTCATACTTGCATACCCTTGTGGGCACTAAACCTCTTTTGCCACCCCCTTGACATGAACTGTTACATTTGTATTCATGCAATTTGCCTTCAAATGTATAAGTTACAAAAATAAATGTGCACATTTGTATGTTTCATGTAAATCACTGAACCTTTGGTACTATATCAAACATGGTGCGATGGTTATTAATCTGTGGCAGTGAGACAGTGAAATATCTTTCAACAAAAAAAGGCCATTTTCATGTCAACACCATATCCCACTCAGTGTTTCGTGTATTATCAGATCTATTAGTCATCAGTCATTGAACTCTAATTTTTCCTTACCTGAATTATTCATGTAGTTATAAAAGGGCTACCATCTCCGATTTCTGGTAGAAGTGTACTTTTTTTGTTTGAATCAACTGTCACAGCTTTCTCCTTTTGGAAGTGTAAGTCTCATTTATTTTTATATCCTCGTAGAGGATCTCCAAGTCTTACTCACGTTGTTCTTCATCTTCTTCTTTTGGACTTTTGTTTCACAGCCTACAGTTTTCATCGAAACTTCCTGAAACTTGGCGTATATATGTAAAAATACCCTGCCCAGACAGTAACCATCTCCAATTTTGAAAATTCCTCCTAGAAAAAAAGTTATGACATCAAAATATCTCCACTAATGGAAATCGCCTAAAAAATTATCTCCGAAACTAGGCAAGCTTTTTGAATTCTGTTTGCGGAAATCGAACAGGGCATTAGCAGATATGAATTACCGCACATATTATACATCACTATGACGTCATTCCTATTTTTTGACATTTTTTGTTTCACAACCCAGAGTTTTCATCGGATCTTCGTGAAACTTGCCATGTATGTGCAGAAAGCCCACGCGCAGGCAGTAACCATCGCCGATTTTGCAAATTCTTCTGACAAAAAGTTGACATCATAATATCGCCACTAATGGAAATCGCCTATACCATTATTTCCGAAAGTAGGCAAGCTGTTTGAATTTTGTTTGCGGGAATCAAGCCAGGCATTAGCACAGATATTTTTTTCGCAAACCTGATACATCACAATGACGTCATATTCATTTTTATGACGTCATCATTAGGAGTACGGGGATCTTAGCTCATTTGAGCTTGTTTTTATCAACAACTGTGCAAATTCTCATCAAACAACGATTTGTATTTGTTCAAAAAAATAAAATAAACGAACCAAGCCGGGAACCTAAAGGTATGAAAATGTAGATATACTTTATATGTCTAAATAAGCATTAGTTTCACATTTTAAATGAGGCTTCACAACTGATATTTCTGGAAAACATAGCAGGCACGAACATATGTGCCCAATCAAATCAAATAAAATGAATTATGTACTCTTTGCATTCCATCAGCTCAAAAACTTCCAAAACATTAAGTGATTTTTTGACATTTCCAATGTTTTGATTGTTTGGAAGTTTGTTAATTCTGGCTTTCCTGAGCTGCTTCTTTATGTCTGTCAAAACCCCTGCGAATATGAATGAAATGACTTTTGAAAGTTATTTTTCTCAAACAGTTTGCTACAAATCACTGCAATAACTGAAGGATGTGTGACAGCAAGGGCCTGCAATCCCAAGTGCTGCATTGGACTTGTGTTCTGAGCCAGTATTTATTTACATTTTCAGAATGTTGAAATTAATCAGATCTGTTTTGTCAGTTATTAGTTTAGAATAGAACTAATAATTAGAATTATTAGAATTAATTAGTCAGTTTTGATTTTATGAGGAAGCTTGCAGAAATTAAGAGTTCTTGCATGATAATGTTCAGATAATATAGTTTTGTTTCAAACGCTGAATGGTTGGAGTGCAATTTCCTTCCACATGTTAAGATATATTATTGCAAGATATTACTCTTCATTGCAAGAGTAAGAAATCTTTCAGTGAATGACCAATGAGAATGATACACATTTTATGCACACACATGAAGCATTCATCAAAATAATGAAGGATGATTTGAATAATCCATGCCACTATTACAATGCGCATCTACCATAAATAAATAATAAAATGATTTATGAGTTAATTTTTCATTCATTCACTTACACATTTTGGTGTGAAATAGTATGTGAATAGAAACGTGAATATTGTCATGTCCAGGGGGTTTAACCCTGATCTGGACGGATGGCCAAGCTTCTCCCTTGAAGGCCCACAGCCAAAACTTGGAGATTAATGCACGCGCAGGAAGGGGGCACAATGGCGGAGGGGCAGAGGAGCACAGCACAGGGGCACTGCACCAGGACAGCACAAGAGGGGTTTGTACTCGAACCCCAATACCAATACATGGATACAGCTTCTTAAAAGGAATACATTTAATGAAAATAGACAAACATTTATTAAGGACAGTAACTCAAAAGGTAATGATAATGAAGTAAATAAATCCTCAAGTCGAGGCACCTCTTCACACAGATTCGAATACAAAGGGAAAACAAAATAAAAAGAAAACCCCTCCTTTCGAGTATTCTTGTACTTAGCTTTGCCCAGAGCTGGTATTTGTGGAATTTGGAATCAAGGCGCTTCTATTCACACGTCAGACACGCACAACAAAATGGCACCTCATCGCTTCTCTCGTAGTGAGACAAACACACTCAAGGCAATCCACGAGCAGCACTCCGCACCAAGTCTCAGAGACCCAGTGCAGCAGCTTTGTGCACCAATCGTCCTCACCGACCCAACCAAAATCCAAAGGCCAGCGTCTTGCTTCACCTCGCGAGCCCAATCGCCTCAACACGAATGCAAGAATCGTGCAGTCCTCTTCAGGCATGCGCTCACCCTCCACTCTTGCTTCTCCAAATCTGCACAACCAACCCTTCCTCTTCGATCATGCCTCTCCATCCTCCACCTCCAGGGCATGGCCTGCTCACACGAAAACCCGGAAAGGTGGGGCTTCTGCCTGCTCGGCTGGCTTCTGACATCACGCTCATCAATCATCAGCCTCGGGGGCGTGACTTCACCTGCTGTCACTCTTGGAGGTGGGGATTCTGCCTGCTCGGCATGTTTACTTGTTTCTCCTCATGGTTTTGGTTATAAAGACCGGGAAAAGTCACGGGGTCAATTACATACTGAGGAACTTATTCTTACTCCCGAGCTAATTAACACCACACCACCCCCTGTGTGGTGACACGTAACACTTAAGCTCACATCTTCCCTACTTAGTCTTACATCCCTACCCTTAGTTCCCTACCCTACATCTTTGGAAGTCTCGTATTCACAATTGGAACAAGAAAAAGAGCAATCAGACATTGCAGACCCTCGCCAGGACTTCTTTTGTGTGGCCTTTGTGCACTGGTGTGTTGTGTAATTAATGAGACATAATTAGAACGACCACTTTATAACCGGGTAACAAGATGTCCCACTTTGATGCAACCCCGCTTTGATCGGACACCTGACCCTGACCCATGATGTTATTATATTATTATTCATTATTCAATTGAATTTAGAATGGGATTATAATATATTCACTTCAAATCAAATGGAAGACCAATTAGGTACAGTCCTGCATTGGGGTAATAAGGAACACAAACAAGCAAAAATAAAAGATGAAGTCAAAAGGAGGAACCTGGATAGGACTTGTGTTTCAGATGCCACTCGTCTGCCCTCAAATCCATCCAGGCACAGCTAAGTGAGCCTTATTCAAAAAAACATTAAAAATAACCCATTTCATAAAACTTCAATAATTCTGGCTGCCAGACTATGCATCTGATCAAGTTGAAATTTAAAACATGTATTCCCCATCATTACTAGATCATAAATGTGAAGTTTCATATCGATTGATTAAGCTGTTCCAGAGAAAACATGATTCAATATGTTCTTCAATCCAATAAGGCTGTCAAACCATGAGACCGATCAATTATTTATTAAACTTGTACACCCATGGCTTGGGGTACATTTGTGTGAAGTTTCCCCTCGATCGGTCCAGCCGTTCTGGAGAAGAAGATTTTCATAGCTTTAAGGGTAAATCCAATATGGCTGCCAAACCATGTGACCTATGACATATGTGTGAACCTTTTGTTCCTCATGAATAGGCGATCATACGTGTAAAGTTTCACCTAGATCTGTTCAGCTATTTCAAAGATGATTTTTGAAGTGTTTTTTTAGACAATATGGCTGCTGAATCGCGTGACTGAGAATGTCATCAATGTTTTTTGTGGACCATTTTATCCCGAGATGACCCTCAAAATTTTCATACTGATCAGATGTAGCATTCAACATATGCAATTATGACGTCGTAACGAAGGGACCTATAACTTCATAAAAACGCACTTATTCCCCATGAGGAGTACTTGCTGTGTGCCAACTTTTTCCTTGGTGTGGTTTCAGAGATAGAGGTCCAAAGTTTTCCTGTTTTTCCAACGTGACTGCCACACCACATGACCTATGACATCATAATTATGATTAAAACATTCTACATGA
>NC_140961.1:72421040-72441040 GCF_056783735.1 Eptatretus burgeri | reverse complement strand
GTTTGTGTGTGTGTGCGTGTGTGTGTGTGTGTGTGTGTGTGTGTGTGTGTGTGTGTGTGTGTGTGTGTGTGTGTGTGTGTGTCATATGATACATTAAGATTGTAGAAGTGAGCCTGGTGTTGGCTCAGTGTTTAGGGTGGCGGCTTGGGATCCTAGGGTCCTGAGTTCAAGCCCTGTTGGCCGCTGAATTAATACACCAGGGGGTTGACTCAGTCTGTCATCCTTCCGAGGTCACTGAAATGAGTACCAGTGTGTACTGGTAGAGGGGCACTGCATCAGTGACACAGTCACGCTTCCAAGAAATGATAGCTGCCCCGGCAGCTAAGCTGCCGTACGCAAGATGCAGAAGAAGATTGTATAAGATATAACGGGATAAGTCTGCTCTGTATCTGCTTTTGTAAATTGCTGGTCTTTTGTCGCACCCCACAAATTCCTTGCTATCCCTGCTGTACATACCAATAAACCCATTCACTGTGCCACATTCCTTTCCTCGTTTGAGTGTAAATAAATGCTTTGTATAGAAATGTTCCCAGTTCTTTTTCATCTATTCCTTCATTGGTCCAGCATGGTTCACATTCTAACCAAGCCGGGACGTTCTTCCCCACCGAAGGCTGAATGATTAATTATTGCATGAGGGAATTACATTCGTGGAAAGTTTAAATCAAGTGTTCTGCACATGTTTCAACAATTACTTTATCGATTCTACACGTTCGGTATTTTTCTTTAATGGCATCTATGTATCATCCTGGAGAATTGACCTGCCCAGATCTTAGACTCGAACCTTCATGGTGACGTCACAGCTCAGGAGGGAGGTCACACCTTGTTGCTTGACACTCAGTGATGTTGGTTTGCTCTCCTTGGTTGCTCTGAGTGAGGTTTTGGTATTGGTATGGAAAGTAGTCTGGTCTTCCTCGACTTTCCTTGATATCAGGCTTCACTGTTTGCTGTTTTAGAGTGTGGCTATTGTGTGGAATTATGCTTCCATGGCTTAAACAAATTTAGGTGCACAAATGTCCCTTTAAACATCTATCTTTTGTTTCAAAGGATGACAGCCAGTCTGTTGCAGTTCAGTCCAGCACATATACAGCAGTGAACGAGGTAAAGTGCATTTTTATAAAGCTATTCATTTTTGCACAATTATATGCATCTTAAGCAAAGGAAATGTAATTAATCTCTTTTAAAATGATTGTAAGTTAACTGAAAGATAATAATAAGTATTATGATTATTTAAACATCATCTCTTATTTTCATGAGGAAACTGTTGACTTTTGATCACTGATGTCGTCAAAATGTGTTGCTCTGCAGACGAGTGAGGTTTTGGTCTTATTGGTGAGGCTTTCTAGTGAAAAACAAGAGTGACGATTTAGCTGTATATCAAAAAATATATTGTACGTATATGGCATCAAGATGCAGTATTGCTCTTCTATTTATTTTTTTTTTTTACACGTGGACACAAGAACAATAATTTGCAAAATCAATCAGCCTTTGCGGAACAGTTTTCTGTTTTTAAGTTAATAAATAGAAAAAATATTTCATCAGCCTTGAATTATTTTCTTTATGCACAAGCACTTTGAGTAGTCTGCACATTATTGACAACCTAGCAAAACCACCAGCCTATTTCCCTTTGGATTTTATTTTTACTATGCAAAATACTTCAACTCTTGTGCTACAACAAGCTTAAAACAATTTAAAAATACACAATCGATTAATTTCCATTCATATTAAAATGTATTCCTCGAACAAAGAAAGTTTTGGGTGCCAACATCGCATACTTTGTAGCATTTACACACATACTCGAAACGTTTCTTTGTTTCATACAAGGCACTGAAAGATGTGCTTTTGGCTTTCCGATTTCCAAAAATTCACGATTACTTAAGGGAAACAGTTAAGAAACAGGGAAATAAACCAGGGGAAAAAAAGAATGTGAATAATTTATAACAATTGGGATTTATACATACTGTATGCTCTCCACCTACAACCATCTCCACCAACTCCCCCTTATGTACAAAGTGTGCATCCACTCGATCCCCCTTCCTGTCCTGCTGTACATAATAAGCAAATGCCCCCATAATGAGCAAATCCTGTTCTTTGTTCACATTCAGTATTGATAAAAACATTTTCACTCTTAATGAGCTTGTAGTCAGAATATATTACTTAACTGTACAAAATCAGTCTTATGAATGGATGTTATTGCATAAAATATCTTAACAGGATAGTGCAGATGTAGAACGCTTACCTTTGAGTTATCTGGTATGGATTTGATTCTCGGCCCAACTATAAACGTATAATTACTCCTTCTCAGGTAGGACATTACATTATTAATGTGCGTTAAGTGGGATGTATGTTAAGTGGGTTCCTTGGATGTGCGTTAAGTGGGGTGACCAATCCACAGCAATTTTTGGTGGATACTAGCAGATACCCGTCTGTGACGGGTATGGGGGACAGAACGGTTCACAATACTCGGTTACAGTAGTTTATTTGGATGTTTTGCGCTGCATTCAACAGCTCAGTTCATATTGGTGACGTGTCTGGGTGCCGATGATAGCGTTTGAGACCGGTCACTTTAGATTGTTGGCCTTGACACACAGTGTCGGATGAGTAACACGAACGATTTGACATATTCATCGTTTCCATATTACCTCCATCAACAGATTAATGACATGGCAGGATAAAAGTCATAAATGCTGAGTTGAACAAACGTCCTGAACTCATGGACTTAGTTAAGTAAAGCACGTCGTCTGGGACCCAGGCGTCGGCTTGCCGCCGAACGCTGCTGATTGTGACGTCATCGATTCCCTCTGAAAATTCTTTCTATATTCGATTGTTTGAATCCGCGATCACCTGCGTAAATACATGGAACACATAAAGTGAAAATTTTGGAAGTATGAACAGAATATGTTTGGAGAAAAGTGTGTTAGAAGTTCCAGGCTTACACCCATTATATTATGATTATATTAATATTATGATTATGATATTCGATTTTTTTGAATACACTATCACCTGCGTAAATACATGGTACATATAATGTGAAGATTTCGAAAGTATGAACAGAATATGTTCGGACAAAAGTGTGTTAGAAGTTCCAGGCTTACGCCCATTATATTATGATATTCGATTTTTGAATCTGCTATCACCTGCGAAAATACATGGAACACATAATGTGAAGATGTCGGAAGTATGAACAAAATATATTCAGAGAAAATTGTGTTAGAAGTTCCAGGCTTACACCAATTATATTATGATTATAAAGATCCCATGGGACCTATTGAAGAATTGGAAGAACTGGTGTTGACTTCCGCAGTGCGGAGGTGATCAGCTGAAGCTCCAGACCACTGGACTGGATGTTGGTGGCAGTGTGGGACCGTTAACCATTCCAATATTGGTTCACTTACGGTCCCCTGCGACGAACGCTGACCCAGTGCCCAGATCCAGTCCATCGGATCTGCACAACTGGTATTGCAGGCAGGACCGTCTGCACAGAGGAGTGCAGGGCACGGTGCTCACTGGGGTTGCCGTGTCGGCGGCGCAAATCACGCAACAACACAGCGGTTAACCATGTACGGCCAGGCCAACCCAGGTCGGGAGTCTGGTGGAGTGCCCATCGTCGACCCTCACAGACTTCCCTGGGATGGCCATACCATGCTCGGTGAGTCGTGGGCAACCTGGAGATGTATATTCTGGGGGAAGGGAGTAGGACCCTTGTCTTCGGCACTGAGAGAAACAGTTAAGAAAGTGTTGCTGTTCGTGCGTTAAGTGGGATATGTAATGATTGGTGTTTTTTGAGACGATGCTGTACCTTGTCTATATATATAAATTTACATGTAGAACCTGCATGGCCATTACAACAAAGCTCTTGGAATGCTAACAGAGACAGGCACTGTATATAGTGTACCCTGCTGGCACTGCACAAAGATGAAACACACTGATACAACATATGTTATTTAAAAGACTTCACCAAATGTCACAATCTTCTTCATGAAATCTTCAGAATCTTCTTTCATGAAAGAAGATTGTGACATTTGGTGAAGTCTTTTAAATAACATATGTTGTATCAGTGTGTTTCATCTTTGTGCAGGGCCAGCAGAGTACACCATCATGGAGTGCGTTGTCTTCCTGATGGGCATTGAGGCTGATAAATAAATGCTAACAGAGCTTGATAGTACTGCAATCCTTGCCGAATTACAAAAAAAAACAAAGCTTCTGCCTTATGTCCGATATCAGCAGCAAGTTGGACATAGAGGATGTGCATGGGGTGGACAAGATGGAAAGTTTAATCACAAAATTAAATTCATGTCATTTTTAACACATATATATATATATATATATATATATATATATATATATATATATATATATATATATATATATATAATTTTGGCATCTAAAATAAAGCAGACATATACTGTATTCCTTTGTCAATCACCACAGAGAAAAAGAACACTTCACCAAACTTTCCCTTCACAAATCCATTACTTGATCCCACAATGGCCTTCCGGCATTCACTGTTTATTTAATTACTCCATTTTAAATAAACTCAATTCATTCAGATTTCCTTTTTGTTTCGATAATGTTCCTTCAGAAATGCAGAACTGAATAATAACATAATAATTTAATAATACAAAACGTATTTATTTCATGTTCATACCATCAAAATAAATATCCACCAAACAAAAAGAACATTTCTCATCGAACAGTTCTTTGCAACTGAATCTGATCATCTGGCTCAATCATATATCTTTGTATCATAAGGCATTTTAGATGTGGAACTCACAAATAACACTGTCGATCACCTTTTTATTCCAGCTCAGTCCAACATGGAATTGGAACACATGTACATTTTATCATTTACAATTGACCTGAGCACATCAACTGATCTGTGCCATATAGGGTTGTGTCGGGGTTCGCTGTTGCCAGAAACAGCACAGACAGAATAAGCAGCACTTCAAGCTGGCATCAGTTTGAGTCTAAAATTGGTGTTGTTGGTGAATGTCACTTTTAACCATTGTATTTCTGGTTTGTATGCTTTATGTTCGAGGACAAAAAATATTTATTTTCACATGTGATGATAAAACCTTTCAAAGAATAATGTTCTTGATTAATAATAAAGGAAAGCAAAGCAACACAAGCATTTCATCTGTCCTGAATAATCAGAACTTTTGTTAACTATTCCAAGCTGTTCTACATTCCCAGACTTCATTTGCACTCGTACGTGCCCGTTAAAAATAAATAAATAAATAGATATTCAAACCGCGAGCAACAAACAACAACCACACAGGCCGTTTCTTCGCTCTCGCGTGCCCGCACGTGCGTGGCCCGGAAGTTGGCATATTATTCACAGTTACGATTATTCGCAATTTAGTTTTAATACCCAATTGTTCAATTAGCTCCAACGTATTTTACCTTTTCGCAATGTCATGGCAAGGAAAAACAAAAATAGAAGAGAAGAGAGAGAAAAAAAATTTACTTCCTGGTTTGGAGCATACCAGCACTCTGATGTTACCGAAATTTATGCACCGTCTAATATGAAAACAATCATAACTTGGGGCATTGTGTTTATCTATAAATGCGCATAAGAAATCGAGAAATTATTAGACTACAGTAAGTCATCACTCTCTGGAAGTCCGTACGTTGTAACCTGTAATGGCGAACGCGGCTGAGCTTCCCTTCCCCATCGGCCACGCCCACGCAACATGTCTTGTCATTGGTTTGGTAAGTAAATGGCCATAATTGGGAAGCACTTGTCCGATTAATATCAAACCTTGAAAAGGCACATCCTCAGGTCCCCAGCAATATATATGGCAAGTTTCAATGAGATCAGACCAGTGGTTGTCGAGAAACAGCGGTCACACACACACACACACACACACACAGACACAGACACAGACACAGACACAGACACAGACACAGACACACACACACACACACACACACACACACACACACACACACACACACACACACACACACACACACACACACACACACACACACACACACACACACTGCTGGAATTAGAGATAGATTAGTCTTGTTGCTGAAGGTAATTTTTCTCCAGTCCTATTTCTAATTTTAAAATGTTTATTTTTAAATACAGTTCATATTTTATTGTTTGCCTTTTGGCTATATTATTTGCTTTTGTTTACTCCTATCGGCAGTGGTGATACAGGAAGCCTTTTGTGCATGTCGATACTTATATCGGTTTGTTACATCTTCCTTTGTTGATCATCTGATTCTGAAATTCTGCTTTATCTGCTTAAATAAGAACGATGACATCACTCTCTTCCAACTTCCTCTGTCATCGATAGATTTTTCCATAAATCAGTTGTGCACAACTGGATGATGTTATTGCTTCATCAGAAATAAAATGAGAGCAGAGTGAAGCCGGGTGATGACATCTGGAACTGGGTGAACCTGGACGACTCATGTCAGGTATTTGCAACATTGGACACAATAACATTCCAAGTTGAAAATGCACCATTGTTTCATTTGAATATAAAGCAAATGAGAATTGATTATCATTGATGATGAGTACAGTAAGAAAGAAAGGTCAAAAGAGGGTCCAATGACTTAATGGATTGAGCATATTCCATCCCATCTTATAAGGTTGTTTTTTTTTATGGAAGTCGCCACAAACAAGGCATAAAGCCACTCCAGGTAAGGGACTAAGAAAGAAAATGATGAAGAGGAAAATCTGGCAAAACCTTCACCTAGTCCTGAAACAAAGAAATCTCTTCACTGGACCACTGTGCAGGAGGGGGGCAACTAGGCCAGGTGGAAAAATAAATTTTCCTCCCCCCATTGAGTGTTTTTTAGGAGACACCATCTCCATACCGGCCGACCGTTGGCTCCCGAAAGGAGTTCATCCGCCCTTTATCAGGTGTTTTTCCTCCTGGCACAGTGTCACAGTCTAGCAAAGCCAGTGAGGGGTGTCAGTTTAGTCGCTGATAACCGGACCATACGGCAGGTAGCACTGGGTTACTGACCTGACTAAAGAGACTAGCCTGGCTAACTTTTGGATGGGAGACCTCCATAGAAAGGCAGTAGGAGGAAATAAGCTCAGATGGTAGCATGCCTGCCTCTGAGTTATCTGGTCCTTCATTTGTTTCTCTGTGGAGTCAAATCCTACTAAAAATGTCATCTTTATGCAGTGTCAGCAGGGTATACCATCAAAGAGTGTGCTGTCTTTCTGCTGGGGATGCAAGGCTAGTAAGCCCATCCATATTCAGGTTGTGGAATTAAATATATATTGGTATTTCTCGAAAACGAGAATAGTGTGTGCAAAATTCATAATCCTGGCAAAATTCTCTGCCTCAAGATTGAATGAGATATTCTGGTGATTTATAAAGGGGTATGGATGTGCTTTGATTCATTTTAAAGCTACAATGGGGTTAGTACATGGAAGAGAAGTGAACTGGTAGATGACACGAGATAAGGCAGAAGTATTATGGGCCAAATGGTCTCAGTCCTGTGTCTATAGATAAAAGTGTCCTTGTAAAGCCTCATATAAAGGTGCTTCGTAGATTAAATGACTTCTTGCAATTATGATTTCTGGTTTTAAAAAAAAAAGTGATCATTTATAGAGGGGTGGTGGCATTTATGTGATTCATCAAGAATTGGTCATGCTATACTGAACAAATCCTGAACATCATATGGGTTGTTCAATAATGACATGGACCTTTTATTAGAGAACATGAAAAGATGATAGTTCAACGCTGAAATTTTGTGCACGTTTCACAGGAAGTGATGTAAATGTTGGTTAAACTATGCTTGGTAAAATGAAAATGGTGGCCAACATAGTCACGTGTGCTGTGAAGAAGAGGTGTATCATTATCAAGTCACTTGTGCAGGAGAATATCAAGGCAGCTAAAGTTCACAGTGGACAGTCTGCAAAATTTAGATATTCATCTCTTTCACACAAGTGTTTAAAGGTTCAAAAATGGCCATAAATTGGTCAGTGATCTTGAGCATCGTCACATGCAAACAAATCATGCTGTCCCTCAAGCAAATATTAGACATGTTGATCATCAAATTTTTGATGATGGAGTATATAAAATACATAAATTTGCAAAAGAAATGGCAGTCATTGTTGAAAATGGTGGAACATTAATTCATTTTCAATCAGGCGAGTATGCAAGGTGGATATGAAAGGATCGGACGTTTTGATTAAAAGGAAACCTGCGTGGCTATTATAACAAAGCTTTTGGAATGCTAATAGAGACATACTGTATATGGTTTCATGAAGAAGATTGTGACATTTGGTGAGGTCTGAGTCCATAATTTAAAACCAGAGTCAAAGTAAGCCAGCATGAAGTGGAGGCATTCTTGGCACCCTCCCCCCCCCACCCTCTCTCCAAAAGCATTCAACATCCAGCTATCAGCCAAAAAGCTTATGGTCAGACTGTGGTTGAACCTTAATTGCTGCTTCTTGTGGAATTTCTTGAATCTGGGAAGACCATTAATGTTCAGTGATGCTAGTGTCTTGTTATGCAATGAAGTGGGACAAGAAATACGACGACAGAAGAAAAATGGCAAGCATGTTTTTTCAGGTGTATGTAGCAAATGTGACCAATAGTACTCAGTGGGAATAGGTTTGGAAGTTTGAGCAATCTCCAAAAAGTACAGTCTTGTCACCTTGTGATTTTCGTATCGTTGGACCACTCAAGAATATCTGGGTGGTATTAAAATTCCCAAATGATGAAGACATCAAAACACATGTTCTGAAATGGTTGTGTAACATTCACAAAGATTTCTATGCAAATGGCAATGTCCTCCTGCAATGTTGGGACAAAAAGTTTGTATGTGTATCAGGTGGATACCTTGAGAAACCTGTGAAGTTTCATCAACCCCTGCACCTTTTGATCTCCAAGGAAATAAAGTTCACACAAACCTTGAATGGCTTTTGTACATTCCAATGTAGCATGTAAAAATGACTTCTTGTAAGAAACTACCAAACACCAAAGTTTTACACCCTGCTGGCTGATGTAATAAATTCAAGAACCATATTGCACGTACTGCTGCTTGTGTATCATTTTGCAGCAGTGGATGGGTCACATGATCAGGCATGTCTTAGATTTTGGTCCCTCAATGACGTTACTGGGTGTTGCACCAGCTCCGTTTGCAGCTGACATATCTGAAACATGACAGTGGTTTAATCAGCTACATCCATCAAAAGGAGAATAAAATCTTGGAAAAAGGAAAGTTGCTTTAAGCTGCCATCATTAAAATCTTCTGACCTTTAGTTTGATTGGGTAAGGGTGGAGAGGCATTCTGGGTCTCAAGTGCCTTGCATTTAGCTTCGTACTCATCAGCAAGGGCTTTCCAGTGTACTCGGTTGTTCTTCAGGCCATCAAACATGGGCGTAATCTCATTGTGGAACCTTGAGAACTCCTACAGGACAATGTGAAGAGAATGAGATGTGGGAAGATTCCCTCGACAACGATTAGTGTCCTTTGCTGCCACAACGTTGAAGCTCGATGGATGTCATTTAAGTGATGAGCATAATTAGTTGCCATGTTATCAATATTTCACAATCATGTGACAAAATAAATAATGAAAAGGCAAGGTTGGAACATTAATATTTTCACTTGATTGTGAATGTGAAATGCTGTACCTTGTACACGAATGTGCAGACGAAGTCAATAAAGCCGACCTGCAGCTTGGGTAACTCATCAGCCTTGTTTCTGTCCATCATGGGCTAGCATTGGTAAAGAGAACCGGGAAGTAATAATGACGACATGGTCACGTCAATCATAATGTTCCATGATATAAAGAAAATGGATGGACAAGATAAAATAGTGACACTGACACACAAGAAGGTCATTTAGCATTATTATTATATCGTTGTAATTATCTTTAATTTTAAATTAATTGAAAGTAAGTCACAAAGCAAATGCATCTTTCTTGGCCTTACAATGGGTTGCTGCTGCAAAACAGTGCGCTCAAGATCACCTTGCTCCCAGAATTCAGCAGCCACCAAAAGGGCCACCTGCACAAAATATAGATTGAACATAATATAAGTGCCAATAATACTATGAGACACTATTATATTGATTTATTTCATATGGTTGGGAGAGGAAGAGTGCATTGTATTGGTAGTGTATATATGAATCACAATGGTCAATTGAAGACTTGGTGTTGCAGGCTAAGGGAGGGGAGAATAGCTCAAATGGTAACCTGTTTGCCTCTGAGCTGTCTAGTCATGGATTTATTCAATTCAGACAAAAATTGCCATCCTGATGCAATGTGGACAGGGGGTCTACATCTCCAAGCATGCCATCCTTTCAATGGGGATGTAGAGCTGCTTGACCCACCTGCTATTGTGGATGTTAGATATCCTACATAATTTCTCCAAAAGAGTAAACCACTGTGTTATGTTACCCTGACTATATTACCTGCCGAAAGATCAAATGGGATATTTACATTAATAATAAAAGGGATGTGGATGAATCAATTTTATGCAACAAATCTACAGGTTGCATCATCATTACAGTGCCATGATTATGGTACCGAAGCAGTGCCCTAAGGTAAGGAAATCACTGGGCATCTTGTCATTGTCAACCCAGGAAGGTTAGGATTTGAATCTGAAATAATCAGATTGATCAGATAACAACACAGAAGTTCAGATAGTTGAACCAACCAAAAATCCACAGGAATGTGGATGTTAGAAGCAATGGTAAGAATTGGGGTGAGTACATAGAAAACAAGAAAAAGAGCAATCAGAGATTGCAGACCCTCACCAGGACTTATTTTGTGTGGTGTATTTTGTATCGCATTTGTGTACTGGTGTGTTACGTAATAGAGACATAATTAGAACTGCCATTTTATAACCGCTGGCAGTGATGACCTGGTACCAAGACGTCCTGCTTTGATGCAACCCCACTTTGATCGGACACCTTACCCGAACCCATGATGGTCTTTTTATAATTATTAATTATTCAATTGAATGTAGAATGGGATTAAAATAATTTCAATTCAAATCAAATGGAAGACCAAATATTCATGGATGAGAGAGGTGAAAGGAAGTCCTGCATTGGAGTAATCAGAACAAACCCAAACAAGCAAAAAGCAAAGATGAAGTCATCAGGAGGAACCTGGATACGATTCGCATTTCAGCTGCTACTCTGCTACCCTCAAACCCAATCAAGCGCTGCCAAGTGAGCCTTATTCAAAAAAAAAAATTCCAAAAAATAAAAAGAACCCATATCAAAAAAATCAAATAATTCTGGCTGCCAGACCATGCATCTGATCAAGTTGAAATTTAAAACATGTATTCCCTATCACTACGAGATCATAAATGTGAAGTTTCACTTTGATTGATTAAGCGGTTCCAGAGAAAACAGTATTTAATATTTTTCTTCAATCCAATATTGTTGCCAAACTTTGTGACCTATCAATTGTTCCTTAACAAACTTGTACACCCATGGCTTGGGAAACATTTTTGTGAAGTTTCTCCTCAATCTGTCCAGCCGTTCTGGAAAAGAAGATTTTTTAAAATTGGTTTTAAGGTAAATTCAATATGGCTGCCAAACCCTGTGACCTATGAAATCATATGTGTGAATCTTTTGTTCCTCATGGATAGGGGGTCATACGTGTAAAGTTTCACCTCAATCTGTTCAGCCACTTCAGAGAAGATTTTTGAAGTTTTCTTTTGTTTTTTCAACAATATGGCTGCCGAATCACGTGACCGATGACGTCCTCAATTTTTTTTTCTGTGGACCATTTTATCCCTAGATGACCCTCAAATTTTCATACTGATCAGATGTGGTGTTCTACATATGCAATGACGTCATAAGGAAGGCACCTATGATGTCATTAAAAATCACACATTCCCTATGACCACTTGCTCTGTGCTGTTTCAATTTTTTCCTTGGTGCGGTTTCAGATACAGAGGTCCAAAGTTTTTCCGTTTTTCAAATATGGCTGCCACACCACGTGACCTATGACATCATAATTATGATTACAACATTACACGCGAGTAGTCGCACCAATGGTGAAAATTTCGTCTCAACCCGACAAGCAGTTGTGGAGAAAAACACAAAAGTTCTGTGTGGACAAACAAACAAACAAGCAGTCATAGACTGGTACTTACGAAATCGTCAACTTGACCTCTGACCTTGTCTAATAAAAGCTGTCTCTCGAGAAGGTAGCGACGCAAACCAGAAGTTTCTACGATGATTCTGTATCAAACCATCAAAAATTGTAACGTCGACTGAAGCAAAAATCTCCATTTCTCCACGCAATTAAACCTTAACGTAACTCAACGACGCGTCTGCTCGAGCGTGCTGCATCATGGGACGACCCGTGACGCATCGAGTGAAATATTTTTTATACAATCTTAAAACGTCTCCAAAACATCAGATTTTTACCAGAATTTCGACAAACGAGTTTTAAGCGTCCTAAGCGATCGCAAAAACCGAAGACAAAATTAAAATCGAAGTTAAAACGAACTCGTAACGTCGAGCGAAGCAAAAATACTCCATTTCTCCACGTGAATTTACGGAATTATGTTTGACCTCACTGTGACCTTGACCTTTGACCGATTTTGACCAAAATCTAATCAGCACTAGCCATCACCCTCCTGAATCACGTGGTATAATTTGACATTGGTAGCTTCTTCTGTTCTCGAGTTATCGTGCCTACAAACAAACAAACAAACAAACAGAAACGGAAGGCATCAATATACTTACGAAATCTTTAGATTTCGTAAGTAACAAACAAACAAATGGACCCAAATGCAATACCCTCTCCTTCGGCGAGGGTAATAAGGAAATTAATCAATTATAGTGATGGGGTGTGAATAAGGCACATGGATAATGACCAAGTCACACCAAACCACCGTACAGGAAATCTGATCGATGATTTCATGAACATTTCCAAATCAACCCTCGTAATTAATATTGCGAGGTGAATGATTTTTTTGGGGGAAAAATTAAGTTGTACAACAGTTACACAAGTAACGTAAAGGTTCAGCATTGAATAAACAACCTTACAACATGTTCTCAGAAAAAGATTTAGTTTGTTCTGTATTAATTAGCTTATTGATGTCACGCTCATTTAAGCCACTTCTCTAAGTAACTGTCTCATATCGTGGTAGTTTGAAACATTAATAAGATTATAATGCAGTGTGCTGTTCCATCCTTCCCACTTGAGAGAGGTGAAAGGAAACGAGCTTCAAAAGTAAAGGGATCAAGCACAGAATAACACCAAGAGGGATGATTCGTGCCTGAGTTTTAGAGAGATTTTTGGTTGTTTATTTGTGCTGAAAGTGAACGGTGCAGTATCTACAGGCAAGATTCTCACCTGGCTTTGCACTTCCCATGGCTTGGTGATGGCAGACAGGTCACATGCTGTCATCATCATAGCCCTGAAAGGTCACGCTCCAATGAAACAATTTCAACTCTTCTCACAAGCAGACAACAAATAATATAATTTCACATGCTTTTTTTAAAATTACATGATAATCTCTTTCTTCGTGGGATCAGATGTAATGTATTTCACCGCATCTGCCTCGGTCTCCAACTGCTCACACTGCTCGACGATCTTCTGAAACATAGTGCGCTTCCTGCAAAACGAAATTCAAACATAAAATCATTATTGCCAATGACACTCATCAACAGGCTAATAATTATGTTTAATGATTTTTGTTTTACTAATTTATTTATTTTTGTGATTTTGTAGGAGACCCCTAATCGCGTACATGCATCTCCAGTGTGTCTTTTGTTTTACAGCATTTTATTTGTTCAGAACAGAAAGTAATACAAAAGATCATGCATTATATATTGATTTTTGCACCCACTCCAATATGACAATGCAATTAGGTTAAAGCTTAAAGGAAATCCAGACACAAGCACCTGCTTACTTGAAATACAGCGCCAAGTCCGTTGCAATGATGGCAATCTCCATGAGACGAATTACGTTATCGTATTGACGTCGGTTGAGGTTTTGAAAAATGTTGATACTCTGCATGAGAAACATATGAAAACTTGGTATTTGTGATGAAAATTGGCTGCTATCTTGTGAAATAAAAGATCACTTAAATGTCAGAGGAAAAAATACACAGGTAAAACAATCAAAACGAGAAGGGCTCTCGGAAGAGCACATACTATACCTCCACCACATAATTCCTGATCCATGAGAACATGTTGGGCCCAATACATTTTTGAAATATCATGCTATACATACAGTCCTATATCGTTTTTGGCCCTATCTCCCAATGGTGAAGAATCACTTTAAAAATTCTAGGAGTCGGATCCAGATCTGGATCTTCACTAATATCTAACCAGTTCGTCCTGTCACACACCGAACTTGTCCACAAAATTTCATCTGGATCCATCCACAACTTTTTGCGATATCCTGTACACAAACAAACAGACAAACAAACAGACAGAAAGGGGTGAAAACATAACCTCCTTCACCTTCGATGGTAGAGGTAATGAACCCTAAATGCCCCTTATTAAGCCTCCCCCAAGAGGATAGGGGAAGGCTTATAGCTGTTGTAGGGTTTGTTTCTACAATTAGTGTCCCCAATTTTGAATGGTACCCCAGAGTTTCTTAGTCTCTGAGGAGAACAAAACCACCATTTTGTTTTTGTTTTGTTTTTTTTTCTTCCTGCATTCCCAATGTCGAGCTGTATCTCAGATCCAGCCTGGACTTTCGGAATTAAATTTTGCATCAATAATGGGAATAAAAAGTATGCGGGGCAGACATAAATTTTTTTGACCTTGACATAATTTTTAAGGTCCTGACCCAATTATAGATATTTATCAATTTTCTCCATAACGCGACTAAGGTTTGTCTGATCGGAAAGAAATTGCCCTCTTTCGATAGCCCAGAGTAAGGCACATTTACACTTAATTTACATCATACCCCTCCACATGCGGGGAGAGACCCCGGCACCTTGGGCCAACAACTCCATCCAATGAAAACAGGGATAGCCAGGCACCCAAACCCCTCTGCCAGGCCCCGGGAAACTGAATAGTGCCAAGCATGTCGAGCTGTGTTCGGAAATGATAGATGGACAAGATATGCTCGGCATTGATGGATGCCTCCATGGCAATCATTTATCATGGACAAATTGATACGATTAGATTAACATTCCGGTGCAAAATTGAAGGTATTGGGGCAGATGCCATTGTGGACACAGGAGTCAGCACCACAATCATCAGCCCTGTTGTTCTGAATTAGAGTGGAATTGGTTGGGATCAGATCTGCCATTTGAAAAATCATAACTTGCAGCTGGCTTCTGGGAGAACGGCCCCCATAACACAACATGGCTTTGTAACCCTCTCATTGGAGAAGTTTAAACAATGAATACAAGTATAGGGGGCGGAGGTGTGTGACCTGTGTCTAATAGGATTGGTCTTCTTAACCGCCAGCGGGTGTATAAGTGACCTGCGCTGAGGCATTCTCCAGATGGGGTTAGAAGAGCTGCAATTTGGGGGGTTAGCACAGATGAAAGGGCGGAGCTAGACGCTGCTAATCCGTGACCGATACCCTAGGCGCTGAGGCAATAGTTCCAGCACAATGGCATGTTCGCCCGACCTGGCAGGAGCCCTGTGGCCTGGTGGAACCAGCAACATCCAGCCGGACCGATTCCAGAGATCAATAGGAATTGGCTTGATCCCAAATGCGAGATACTAAGTAATAGTAGCATAGATTTGGTGGGGTTCCAGTGGGAGGCATTACACAAATTAATCAATCGTCATTTACATATCTTTCCTTTGTCTGTCAAGGACAGAAGATGCATGGGCCTGGTGAAACATCAGGTAAATCAAGGTAGAAAATATGCTCGATTCAGGTGTCATTGAGTCCGTGGGAAGTCCTTGGGTGTCACCGGTTGTGCTGATTAAAAAGAAGGATGGGACCAAGCATTTTCTGCATGGACTATTGCCAGCTGAACAATGTGACATTAAAAAAATTCCTATCCCCTGCCTAAAGTTGACAATATCCTCAAGGCCGTTGCAGGCTCAAATTCGTTCTCAACTTTGGGCCTTAAGAGTGAGTGTAGCCAGGTGGAGGTGGATAAGACAGTGAAAGAGAAAACAGAATTTTCCACAGGTAAGGAATTTATCAGTTCACTTGGTACCGTTTGGTTTGTGAAACGCCCCTGCTACCTTTGAGAGATTTATGGAGCATGTACTCGGTGGCATGCTATGGCAATCATGCCTGGTATACCTGGATGACAGACTGGTGCACACCAAAACATTTTACCCAAGCCATAACCGATTTGGACCATGTGTTTGGGTGCCTCAGACAGGCAGGTTTGAAATCGAGTCCTCATAAGTGCACTTTGTTTGCCAAAGAGGTGGCCTATCTCGGTCATGTGATAGATTGGAAGAGGGTGAAAAATGACCCAGGTAAATTTGCAGCGATAGAGTAGTGGCCCGTATCTCACAACATCAAAGAGGTGCAGGAGTTTGTGGGACTCTGCTCCTATTATCAGCACTTTGTGGCAAAATTTGCAGAGATGGCCAGGCCCCTTCACCAACTTACGGAGAAGGGGATGAGATTTAATTGGACACAGGAATGCAACGATGCCTTCCTCAAATGGAAGGGGTGTTTGACATCCATGAACCATTGAACCATTGACACCCGTACTGGTACGGGCGGAAATTTGGGGTTGGAACAGATCATTCCTCCCTGCAATGGCTCTGAAGGAACTGAAGGGCCAAGTCGCACTATAGTTGGAGAGATTGCAGCAGTACAATTTCAATGTGGCCCATATAGCTGGGAAGGCTCATGCAAATGCAGATGCACTCTCGCCACTCTTGATTGGACCAAAATTGTAAATCCTCTGTGAGACATGAGGATAGGGACCAGTTGGCAGATTCCGTCCATGAGATCCGAGTCCGAGCAGCCTGGGTGGCAGGGTCAGCTTTGTCACTAACCACGGGTGAGGAATTTGGCACTTTGGCATGGAGAACGGCCCAGCAGGAGGATTCCATGCTGGGACGGGTGGGTAAATGAAAGACCCAGCAGGGAGCAGGTCACCCCTTTCGGAGCGCGAACAAAGGCGGACTGGGCTCAGTGGAAAACTGTGGAATTGAAGGATAACATCTTGTATCGCAGGTGGGTGTGGAAGTAAAATAATTAATTCCATCTTGTAAAATATGAGCATGGACATTTTGGTAATGGAGGGCTCTATGGATCACATCACGATTGCAAAGCAGTGGTGTTTCTGTATTAATCACACTGAAACAAATATTTTTCATATCGAGATAAATGTTCTTTCTCCACAAATTATGGACTCATTTCTATTTAATTTCTGCTTTTTAAACAATATTGAAGAATAAAATCTGTTGTAAAGTATACGCGAAAATCACTCTGCAAAGAATGGTTCGTATGCGCTGAATTGAGATAAACGATTTCAATTGTCTGCAGGATAATTATGCTTATCAGGTTTCTCACAATGACAAAGTCAGAACTCATTGCGTTTGCTGAAATGGACTGCTCCTGGTACGAGTGAGTTTCTTTGTTACAATATCTGCCTGACAGGCCACGAATGAGTGGAATAGAATCTCTGTTCAAATATGCTGTGATCTTGTTAATTCCATATAACTGCAACATATCTGTTAAAAACTTAGGATCAGAGATTAATATATTGTTTGCCTTTCTCATTGTTAAAAAAGTGCTCTCCTGAATCCACAAGTGAATGCTCAACACCATCACTGTACCACTCAAAGCGAACATTTCAAACCAGATGACTTTCAAACCATATGACAATAATAATTATGAAAGTACAATCCCCATGCTGGTCCAAGCACATCTGGACCTGGTGAAAGATCTTGTTATTAGTCCATGCTTAGTTAAAGGAAATATATACCCATCTGTTATGTTTGTTACTCTAAAATATAATAAATCATTACATACTGAAAGTTGTTTTATTAATAAATCGATATTGTATGTTGGTTAACGATGTAACAATATCATCTTATATTTTCCATTTGGTTGGCAAATTGGGGAGAATTACTTTGGTGATATCAGAGTCTGCCCCCCCTGAGGCATGAGTCTCATTAACTCTGGCCTCCCATTCAATTGCAAAATTGTACAAACATGAACTCGGTCTTCGCATTGTCCTCTTATCAACAGGAGTCTCATCGAACTGCAAATGTCATTTGACCTCTAATAGTTCTGCAAAAGCTGTGCAAACCAGATGCTCCATTTGCATACTGAGATAAATGCTTATCATTGTCTAAACAAAATGAGGATTTTCTGCGCATAAACGCCCTACCGAAGATACGTATTCTTTCACAATACAATCTGCTTAATTATGCTCAAGATTGTTTTCTCTTTGCTTAAAGGACCTCGTGTGCAAACAAAGCTTTCTTGTATTTTGATTGGCCAAGTACCCTGTGATTTTCTGACCCCCTCCCCATTTCCAATTGAATAAAAGGCCATGTATTCTGGCTCAGTGATAGAGATCTGCTTGGACTCTTGAGACAAACTCTTCTTTCCACATATATGTGTTTTTGTATGATAAACGATTTGTTAAATTATAAAAGGTTTTCTCTTTTGGTTGGAAATATCCACCACATGGGTGGATATTCCCTCTGAGAAAACTTGCTGGCTGGTAATAATCCCAGACATATTTAAAACCACAATTTTACAACAGGCGCTTGGTACCAACCCCGGTTGACATTTGGGCAGAACAAAGACAACATCTGTATCGCATCTGTATTTGTAGATGACACAAAGCTTGGAGGTGAGGTGGATAGCAGAGGGGGTGGATATCAAATTCACGAAAGTATTGCTACTTGCATAGATTGGGCACAAGATTGGCAGATGGAATTTAACCTGAGCAAGTGTAAGGTGTTGGGGATAGGAAAGAACAATGAAAATAGAGATTACAGAATGCAAGGGGTAATTTTGGAGCGTGTCACATAGGAGAAGGATCTGGGGGTGGTAATAGCTATGGGAGGTAAGCAGTCAGCACAATGCCAGGCAACTATAAGTAAAACAAATAGGTTTTTAGGTTGTATTCGGAGGGGGTCATTTCTAAATCAAAAGAGGTCGTGTTAACGTTGTACAGAAATTTAGTGAGGCCACATTTAGAATATTGTGTGCAGTTCTGGTCACCACAGTTCCAGAAGAAACATAGATGCCATAGAGAGGGTTTAGCGCAGGGCGACGAGATGATTCCAGGCCTAGCTAGACTCAGCTATGAGGAGAGGCTGAAGGAGACAGGGCTTTATTCACTGGAAAGGAGGCGGTTATGGGGAGATATGATAGAGATGTTTAAGATAATGATAGGTATCGATAAAATAAGTGCAGGTGAATTCAGCAGAGTAGACAGTGATAGGAGCAGGGGCCAGAGCTTGAGAGTGAAGAAGAGGAGAGTTAAGACAGCATCTTTAAGTAAGGCAGGGGTCTTTTACTCAGAGAGTAGTTAATGCATGGAATGGTCTCCCTGGAAAGGTAGTGGCAGCAGAAAAAGTCGATAAGTTTAAATTAGAATTAGATAGGTACCTGGAAGTTATGGAGATCGAGGGGTATGGGGATATTGATAAGACTTTTCGGTAGTTTGAGCATTGATGGGTGACTGTGTGCATGTGTACAGAGTGCTGTTGGTGGGGGTCTTGTCAAGGGGGGTTGTGTGGTTGATGTGTGTTTTTAACCAAGCCCATGCCCCCTCCCCTGAGGGAAGGAAAGGAAAAATAAATACAAAAAGTACAACAAAAAACCCCAAAAATAAATAAACAAAAATATTTCATTTATTAAAAACTTTTTTTTAGCATTTTCTTCCTTGGATCTTGTGTCGATGGGTTGGTGTGGTGTTCGCGCAGGCAGGATGGGTTGAATGGCCTCCACCTGTGTTGGATTTCCTTGTTATCTCGGTTTCGTCGGCAGTTTTATTGGGTTAATATGAGGTGTGATATACAGGACTGGTATTGAGCATGTGAGGCCTTTACTGCCAAAAAGGGACCAGCATGGATGATGCGGGCCCCACGACAACTCCATTAGGTGGGGGCCCCCTTGAGGGTGTAGCAATGCACATATTGGGA
>NC_140961.1:72411040-72416040 GCF_056783735.1 Eptatretus burgeri | reverse complement strand
AATGTGTGTCCTTTGAAGATGTCGATGACACGCTCATCATCTGGTTTCGGCAAATGTCGGCTCAGCCAAATATTCGGTTGGACGGTGAAATGTTGCTGCTGAAGGCACGTAAATTCGCTGCGGACCTCGGGCATGATGATGCCGAGACCTTGCCGATGCACTGGATAGACAGATTCAAAGTGAGGTGGGAAATTGGCAAGGTCAAGAAGTGCGGCGAATCAGGCAGCGTGGATTCGGCAGTGGTGCATGACTGGAAGGATGGCAAATTGAAAGACATCTTGGAAAGGTATCAGCCTCGGGACGTGTACAATGCCGATGAGACTGGGCTTTTCTGGCAGATGCTGCCAGAAAAGTCTCTGGGGTTCGTTGATCAATCCCATCATGGTGATAAGCAGGCGAAGTTGTCTTACAGTTGTTCATTATCTTTACTTTTGATAAACTGATTCATGAATTCCATCTTTGCTTGATCACTTTCCAACTCACCAATGAACGCCCACCTATGCCCCGACGATTGTGTTTTCCTTTTGGTACAATAGCCGGCTCTCACACACGTGTCCAGGCCACACGCAACTTCATCCTTCACCCCACAGTCATCATGAATGTTCGCATACGCGTAAGTCGTCACATTTCTAAGTCGTCACTTTTTTCTCGGTCCCGACGATGACGACTTACGCCAAGTCCACTGTATATATATATATATATATATATATATATATATATATATATATATATATATATATATATATATATATATATATATATATATATATATATATATACATATATATATATATATATATATATATATATATATATATATATATATACATATATATATATATATATATATATATATATATATATACATATATATACATATATATATATATACATATATAAATACATATTGTTGTAGTTTCCCGCCCGTCGGCGTGCGAACGACCGCGTCGAACCAATAGCGGTCGCTTCGCCCACCGAACGGACAATCCAGTCGCGGCTTTCAGGATCAACCCCGGAAACCAGCCACGGGTGTGTTTTTAACCACACCACAACCTTGTCCGCACTCTTCCCGCGCTACAGGGTCCGATCGCCAAATCTTCGATTTACCTAATTATTTGCGCGGGTAGGTTACCGAGAGATTGTACCTCAACGGGACCGCTTGGAAACGATCCGCTTAAGCAGCTCGCTTCCTTTTGGGATAACCGAGCGGGGTATTATCACGCAGTCATGTTGGACCCGATCACTTTACCGGCTATTTAAAAAACCAACTAATATTCCGCAATACAAGATGGCATTTCAATGGGGGAATGGACGCAACGAACAGGTTTACATTCACACAAGGACATTTATTATAATAAAGCACGTATGCAATTAAACAAGGCAAAACACGTATGCAATTATACAAGCAACAAAGGCACGACAAAAGAACTACGACCGTCGAAACGAAATGCAATGCAAACATTTACAGCACACAAAGCACTTAACAATTTCCTACTTATTAGACGGGCCGACGGACACACGTAAGCACACACACACACACACCCAAGAAATGGTGGCAGAGGCCTTTAATAACGGGCTCCAGTTCGGAGGACAGGTGAGCTGAAACCCAGAACCTATCTCGAACCTCTCCACCTCGTGTGGTCTTCAAGTTGTTCGGACCCGGGCTCCAGCGAGAGTGAGCTGGATCCAATCGCCATGAGCTGCAATCCTTCCCGAGCTCCCGCGAAACCTCCCGTGCTTCTCAACACGTGCTGGTGAGACGAGGCGCCGATCCTTCCCGTCGACGCGTCGCTTCCCCGAGGAACCACCTCCACGAAGAGGTCGATGAGTCGCACCAAGCCGGGAACCAAAATGGAGAACAAAGAGCTCCACAAACCAAGAAGAAGAAGCCACCACTCGCAGCTCGAGCCAGAAAGCGACCGGCTTAACTTTCTTCCAAACAGGGCAGTTTGAAGCAAAAAGCTCTCCTTAGCCAAGCAAAAGCCGAAGCTCACGGAACCATCAAAGCAAAAAGCCTCCAAAAAGCCTCCTCCCGAGCCAGGCCTCAGCCGAACCTCACCGAGACAGCCGAAGCAAAAAGCTTCCGAAGGCCTCAGCCCAAACGCAAGCCAAGCAGGACACGACGGTCTGCTGAACGACTCCCCTCAACTCCCTTCTCCAACTCTGCCCCCGAACAAAGAAAAGATCTCCTCTTATCCTTCTCCCGCCCTTCCCCCGCTCCTGGCGTGACTCATGACTCATGCCCTCGTGCTCCATCCCCCGCTCAGCCACGGGTGGGAGGGAGTTGTTGACATCATGAGTCACGGGACGGCAGGGTTCTTCTTGCTCTTCGCAGAAGAGCGGGAGGGATGTCTCCATTGTTCATTCCCTAACTATTAAATCGATCCGCAGCACATCTAATCGATTTCTGAACAATTAAACAATGGAAGGTGAACTATCTAGTATAGGGAACAAGCACTTATCAACATAGCTGACTGAAGGAACCTGTATGTTGTGTGCAATCGAATTCGAAATTCGTAACAATATACATATATAAAAATACATATACATATATACATATACATGTACATAAATAAAAATACATATATAAAAATACAAATCTAAAAAATATATATATATATATTCACACACTCACATAAGCATAGACATATACATATATATATATATATATATATATATATATATATATATATATATATATATATATATATATATATATATATATATATATATATATATATATATATATATATATATATACACATTTACATATACTAGTGCATGCCCGTAGATGCGTGGCGTACGTGCAAACTCTTCCCCCCCCCCGCAAAAAAACTCAAACCGCGTGCCAGAAACAACAACCACACAAGCTGTTCCTTCTCTTTCACGTGCCCGTACGTGCGTGGCTGTAAGTGCAAATATATATATATATATATATATATATATATATATATATATATATGTATATATACATATATATGTATATATACTTATATATGTATATATACTTTAAAACTGCTTGCCAGAAACAACCATACAGGCGGTTCCTTTGCTCTCGCGTGGCCGTACGTGTGTGGCCGTACGTGCGTGTCCGTACGTGCGTGTCCGTACGTGCAAAAATTTTTTTTTTTTTAAACATTTCAAACCGCATGCCAGAAACAACAACCACACAGGCCCTTCCTTCGCTCTTGCGTGCCCATATGTCCGTGGCCGTACATGCTAAAAAAAAAAAAAAAATAAAAAAAAAACTTTCAAACAAACACACAGGCCATTACTTCGCTCTCATAAACGACGACTGGATTGGGGCATTGTGTTTATCTATAAATGCGGATAAGAAATCGAGAAATTATTAGAATACAGTAAGTCATCACTCTCCAAAAGTAGTGCGTGCCCGTACGAAATGTTCACATCATTCCACAAATTATCGCTTGCATTGAAGGAACAACTGCTGTGATACTTACACACAGACTTAATTACAATCAAGTTTACCTCCCCGTCTTTGCTTGCCATGACATTCGCTGCCATTTACTATTTGCACTCCGACCCACGGTAACTAAGGCACCAATCGATCCCCATCGTAACCAGCACGGCACGTGACGTCATCGTCGGCCGGCCATGCACCGGCCTACGCAGCCACGCCCACGCAGCAACGTGTCCTGTGATTGGGAACTAAATGGCGCACCGGCCACGCCAACACAGCACGTGTCCTGTCATTGGTTGGTAAATAAATGGCCATAACTTGAGAATCACTTGTCCGATTAATATCAAATCTTGAAAAGGCACATCCTCAGGTCCCCAGCAATATAGCTGGCAAGTTTCAATTAGATCGGACCAGTGGTTGTCGGGAAACAGCAAACACAGAAACACAGACACACACACACACACACAGACACACACACACACACACACACACACACACACACACACACACACACACACACACACACACACACACACACACACACACACACACACACACACACACACACAGACACACAGACACACAGACACACAGACACACAGACACACAGACACACAGACACACAGACACACAGACACACAGACACACACACACACACACACAGAGATTGCTGGAATTATAGATAGATGAAATGAGGTCAATGAGATGACAAATGAAGGGGTTGAATGCAGACTGCAGAGCAATGAGTAAGGAAACCCGTCATTGTGAATCGTTTTTACCACCAAATTGAGATGTATTTCGTTGGCAAGTATGTTGAGTGGAGCTGAATTCCTTAACACTTCCAAAGGCCACAGCGTTTTGACAATTGGAAACAAAAAAAAGTTGTGCACTTTTTTTGATAAATTCTTTTCGGAACAATTTTTCTTCAATGAATAAATAATAATAAAAATCATCTCCATGTACATTGTACACACCTTTATCTCGTTAGCACCTCTTCATAAACAACATCGCTGAGGGAATGGCGCTTCTTCTTTGTTTCCTCGTCCAGGGCAAGAATACGGAGGCTTTTAATGGCCAATTATTCAATTAGCGCCAACGTATTTTGCCTTTTCGCACGGAAAAACACGAAGAGAAGAGAAGAGAAGAGAAGAGAGAAATGGCGAACGCAGCTGAGTTTCTCTTCCCCATCGACCACGGCTACGCAGCAATGCTTCCTGTCATTGGTTGATAAAAAAAAATGGCCGCAGCAACGGTTCCTGTCATTAGTTGGTAAATAAATGGCCATAACTTGGGAAGCACTTGTCCGATTAATATCAAACCTTGAAAAGGCACATACTCAGGTCCCCAGCAATATATCTGGCAAGTTTCAATTAGATCAGACCAGCGGTTGTCGAGAAACAGCGGTCACAGACACACACACACACACACACACACACACACACACACACACACACACACACACACACACACACACACACACACACACACACACACACACACACAGCTGGAATTATAGATAGATATATACATATAAATATATATATATATATATATTTATACACATATCTTCTTCTTCTTC
>NC_140961.1:72403540-72406040 GCF_056783735.1 Eptatretus burgeri | reverse complement strand
GGAGTTACATTGTGTGTTTGTGGATTTAGAGAAAGCTTATGATGGGGTGCCAAGAGAGAAGTTGTGGCATTGTATGAGGAAGTCGGGAGTGGTGGAGAAGTATGTGAGGATAGTGCAAAATATGTATGAGGACAGTGCGACAGCGATGAGGTGTGCGGTGGGAATGACGGACCAGTTTAAGGTAAAAGTGGGATTGCACCAAGGATCGACTCTGAGCCCTTTCCTGTTTGCAATGGTGATGGACAGGTTGACGGACGAGATCAGACTGGAGTCCCCATGGACTATGATGTTCGCGGATGACATCATGATCTGTAGGGAGAGTCGGGAGCAGGCTGAGGTGAGCCTCGAGAGGTGGAGGTACGCACTGGAGAGAAGGGGAATGATAGTCAGTCGGAATACGACGGAGTACATGTGCGTAAATGAGAGGGAGCGTGGTGGTATGGTGCGGTTGCAAGGAGTTGAGGTGGGGAAGGTGGATGGGTTTAAATACTTGGGATCAACTGTCCAAAGTAACGGTGAGTGTGGGAGAGAAGTGAAAAAGAGAGTGCAGGCAGGATGGAGTGGGTGGAGAAGAGTTGCAGGAGTGATTTGTGACAGAAGGGTAGCTGCAAGAGTGAAGGGGAAAGTATATAAGACGGTAGTGAGACCAGCTATGTTGTATGGTTTGGAGGCGGTGGCACTAACAAAAAGACAGGAAGCGGAGCTGGAGGTGGCAGAGTTAAAGATGCTGCGATTCTCGTTGGGAGTGACGAGGATGGACAGGATAAGGAATGAGTATATTCGAGAGACAGCGCAGGTAGGACAGTTTTGAGACAAAGTGAGAGAGGCGAGATTGAGATGGTTTGGACATGTGCACAGGAAGGAAGCGGAGTATATCGGGAGAAGGATGTTGAAGATGGAGCCACCAGGCAGGAGGAGAAGAGGAAGGCCAAAGAAGAGGTTCATGGATACGTTGAGGGCGGACATGCGGGTGGTTGGAGTGTCAATGGAAGATGTGGAGGATAGAGCGAAATGGAGATGGTTGATCCGCTGTGGCGACCCCTAACGGGAGCGAGCTGAAAGAAGAAGAAGAAGAAGAAGATATATGACAAGATGTATATATGTATCTGTGTGTGTATATATATATATATATATATATATATATATATATATATATATATATATATATATATATATATATATATATATATATATATATACACATAGCCTGGTGTTGGCGCAGTGGTTAGGGCAGCGGCTTGGGATCCAAGAGGTCCTGAGTTCAAGCCCCGTTCGGCCACTGAATTAATACACCAGGGGGTTGACTCAGCCTGTCATCCTTCTGAGGTCGGCGAAATGAGTACCAGTGTACTGGGCCGGTGTATACCCCAGTTAAAATAGGTGTACCATATCCCTGTGTCGTAAGAGGCGACCAGGGTTGCGTCAGGAAGGGCATCCGGCGTAAAACATGTGCCAAATCACTATGCGGATCATACGGATGATCCGCTGTGGCGACCCCTTACGGGAGCAGCCGAAGGAAGAAGAAGATATATATATACACATCTTGTCAGGCATACCATGAACCCCATCTCTGACAATGTTTCTTTGTTAGTTACCCCTCCCTATTCCAATGGAATACTGTGTTTGGTCATAAAATACCACACACAGCTGTGTATTTTAAGAACACCCCACCTGTTACCTTGATGCAGGATTGTTTTCAGCTTGGGAAACCTCTTAACAGGCCATTAAGATGTCAGTAAGCTTTAATAACAAGTACTGTTCTTCATCTAACCCATGCTGCCTCCTCCCCTCTTTCTACGCAAATAACTTTGCGATAAAGAAGCTGGGCTTGTGAAACAGAACTCAGAGAAGGAAGTTCACAGGGACTCATCTTAGTGTTTCTCTGTGCATTTGTTTCTTTCCATGTACATGTAAATTAATAAATGATTCAACTCTCACTGGGACTGGAGCTACTGGAGCGATGCTCGATTCCAACTGGAGACTCGAGTGATTCCACGACACTTTGAGCCCCCAAAGTTAATTTGCGACAAAACTTTCTAAGATCAGATTTTTAACTATGATGCACCAAAATCGGCATTTTAAACAATCATGAGGTCATATGGCTGATGACTGCCATGTTTCACTCCAGAGTTAATTTAGTTGCTATCATTAGGTAATTTCTTTACTCCAGATTCACAAATTTGCACCCTGTACGCAGTACGGCCTGTGGACCCCATTGGACCCTTTGCACCCCTTCAACTCTTCAATATGCATTTAGACTCTGTCAAGACCTTTTAGACCCCTTCAAAACATTTAGACCCATTTAAGACCTTGAAAACACTTTAGACCCCTTTTTGACGTTTTAAGACCCTTAAGCCACTCTAGGCCCCTCCACACCCCTCAGAAAATCCCCAAAAAATGTTTTTGATGACCTTTTTCATGCACCATAAATCATCGCATCACAAGTTGCAATGACAAATCAAAAATGATATCCCAAAGTGAAACTGATGTTGAAAAGTGA
>NC_140961.1:72351040-72398540 GCF_056783735.1 Eptatretus burgeri | reverse complement strand
ACTACAGTCCTTTCCAACTCCACACCTCATCAACCCGCACTCACACTCGGTCGAGATAATCAACTCCACATTCCTGAACACGGTTGATGGAAATGTCATGACCGAGACCTATGGTGAGGGTCAGCTCATAAAAAAAGGCACATTGTCCCTGCTGAACCAGCCAGTCCGTAGTCACCCAGTCCCTGCTTATTTGGTCCCTTCTCAACTGGTTCCTGCTCCCCTAAAAGCCAGTGTTTTCCTTTGTGTGACCCCCCCCCCAACTTTCTAACCCTATAGTCCACCAATGTCAAAGGTATGCAGTCTAACTTCACAAAACTGTCCATCCAAGCTGCTGCAGCTAACACACATTTTGTTGGTTTCACAGAAAATTATTTCACAGGATGTCCTGGATTCTTCTGTGCATCTCCCTGATTATTGTCTCCTCCCCGCTGGCAGGCCTGATTCTCACACTCGTAGTGACCATGTTGATCTTTATGTTCATTCCTACCTTCCCCACAACCTCTGCCCTCTCTGGTCGCCCCAATCCTACGGAGTACATTTGGTTTTGTGTGCTTCCTCCTTATAAAACAACCCAGTCAGATGTATAATCTACCGTCCCTGAACTTCGAGGACTCCGTTTGCAAGGCTCTCTAAGCAAATATTGACACTCTGCTCTCACCTCTCTGCTCACCGCCTTTCACTCTTCCTAATTTGTGGGGACTTTAAATTCCCACCTTAAGGCCCGGTCACACCTTGACGTTTTAGCCAGCGATGGCAACGTGTTAAAATTTATGTAAAACGCTGGCTTACGTTGAACTTTTGATGTTTTTTTTTAAAGATTCGGACGTATTCATAGCGACTTGGTCTTATGTATAACGCATTGGTGACTAAACAGAACGTTTCGTTGTGTTATAGATAACTTATACCAACGAATGCTGAACCTGTTGTCGGCCTACACAACCGATGCCCAACGATAGTCTAACTCAGGCATAGCGTGTTGCACGCATCGCTGACGATGTCGTGACGTAGCCTATTAAAAGGCTGACGCACAACGATTCGAATCATAACTGCCGTAGAAATGGAAGGGTCAAAATCGCGGTCACACCTTGGCGATCTTGCCAGCGTATGCCGACGTAACAAAAAGTGTGTCTAAAACGTTGGGGCACGTCGAATACGGTATGGGTAAGTTTGGTATGCGCGAGTAGAACGCTAAATACGCTATCATAAGTCGTAGTAAGTAGAGTACGTCAAGAAATTTTGAACATGTTCAAAATTTTACGACGTACTCGGCGTATGACACACGTTCCGCATGCGATGGGGATAAGTTTTACACACGATATGTGGACGCTTACACACGTCCACAAAGGCTACTTATAAGCTACTCATAAGTCGAAACACGTCGCGGTAATGTCTTTTTTACGCGAAACTTATTTCTAACTTATGTTTGACGTGCTTTGAACCAATTATTTACGTAGTCCCAACACACATCGACGTATGTAGACGTATTCCAATGACATCTTCCGGTCGACAAAAAAAAAAAAATGAATGTGTTTCTAGCTTACAACTGCCATATCAAGACGTGTTCCCAGCGGTTTTGGGAATTGGTATATAAAAATGGTGTTCATAAAAGGGGAACCCAACAGTGTTTTCGAGTTCCTTTTTGAGTCGATGTCCATGTCAGCAGTAACAGTATCAGTATCAGTATCAGTATCAGTATCAGTATTAGTATTAGTATTAGTAGTAGTTTGTTCATGTTGGCAGTAGTAGGTGGGTGTGAGGGGGAGGGTGTGGGTTATGATGGATCGTCCTTGCGTCCGCGTGTCCACGGGTAGGTTCATAGGCTGCCACTCAACGATTTAAATGGCTGCATCTCCACTATTGAAAGTAGACGCTTGTGCTCAACAATTGGATTTTTTTTTACACTCAACGACTTTTAAACGGTACCACTCAGCTAGTTTCATTGTTTACAATGAACGATTTAAATTGCTGTCACTCGCCTTTGTTTTTTTTTTTTTGTTTTTTTTTTTGACGCTGGGGTTTGGAAATTTGAAGCGTTTCTTCTGAACGTGTTAAAACGCTCAAACTCGACTATTTTAAATAGACGCTGCCGAAGGACAATTGGAATCATAGCCAAGCTAGATATCGAAGTGTGAACATCCTCGTCATGCCGAAGAAAAGTTTGAAGAATGCTGCAAATAAGTGTCCTGGCCGTGGCCGTGGACGCTGACGCAAGGACAATCCATTATACCGACGTCTTTCAGCCTATGAGTAACTTCAAAGTAACGTCTGTCGACGTGTGGCAACGATCGCGTAACGTGCCAACAACACGTTAATCATAGGTTAGAAATAAGTTTCGGGTACACCAAACATTACCTCGGCGTGTCTCAACTTATGATTAACTTACAAGTAGCATGTGTTGACGTCTGTCAACGATCGCAGACCGTGCCTACAACTTGTGGCCAGCGTAGCGGAACGTGTGAGTCATACGCCGGCATACGTCGTGAAATTTCAAGCATGAAAAAATTTGAGGACAACCGAAAAGTACAACGTTTAAAGCCAACGTACAACGACATATGGCAACGTACTACGACGTATGCCAGCGTGCTCTCAATGTTATCAAAACTTACCCATAACGTATTCAACGTGTGCCAGCGTTTTAGAAAAAAAAAATCAAAAATCGGCATACGTTGGCTAAAACGTCAAGGTGTGACCGGGCCTTTACCAGCTGGCTTCAGTGCATGGCCAAGCAGCAAAGTCTTTTTGTCTGAATCCGGATCTGGACATGAGAGTTATTTAATTTTTAAAATGATTCTTCACCATTGAGAGATGTGGTCAAAAACGATATATCGCATGATGTTTAAAAATATATTGGGCTAAATATGTTCTTGTGGATCATATCCAGCATGATATCTCAAAAAGAGTTGTAGTGGGGCTTGCATCCTCCCTGCTGAACCTGCGATACTATGATTATGAAACCCTAAACAGCAGATAAGCGCTTGCTGTGGCTTGCTTGCTGCTATTGCTGTAGCTTGTGGCTTGTGGCTTGCTGCTGTTATAATGAGTTTCCTGAGATGAAGCAGATATCTACTGGGTGCATGTGGTCTGCCAGTAACCCCCGTCTCGTGAAACTCCCAAAATTCAGACTCACTGCTCACTTCCACTCATTTGTTCCTCTATTTCCCCACCTGTGGAATCAACCTCCTCAGTCTCCTTATTCTCATTCTTCCTTCCAGGGCTTCAAGACAGTTGTTCACCACCAAATCAGGTCATCCCCCATCCACAATCATGATCTTTCTTTTACCCCCACTAACTCTTCCCAAGCTCACCTCTTTCCAAGTTCAGTTTTTCCTCACACTTTTCTAATTGAGAGTTTGTGGCTGTATCCATCTTGTTCACCCCCGGCATCCTCCGCTTGCTCTCATTCTTTCCCAGGTGGATGAGCTGAGTAGGTGACAAGAACAAGCCGATTACATTTTGGTTGAGGCCCCAATCCAGATTCGGCCTTTCGGTGGGATGCAAAACAAACTGTTCAGCCTGGTGGAGGTATGCACTCTACAGAGTGCCATTCTAGTTTATTTTGGGTTATTCCTCCTTTCCCCCTCGTGCACATCCACTACCTCATCTCTACACCATTTGGTAGTTTGTAAACCTACTACCCCATGTCCTTTAGGTCCTCTCTGAGCCGAGACCCTTATAAAGAAAAAAAACCCCACTGTGTGAAGCAAAGGAACGCTGACATTTCAGTCGTGACCCCTTCTTAAAAATAATCGTTTTTCCAGTTGTCTTCCTCAAATAGCTATCAGAGAGCTAACTAACAGGCATGGGAATGAAATTCCTATTGCTCCAACGACGGACTTACACCTGAAATGTCAATATTACTTTTTTCCATGGCACTTTGTAAGCCTTTGTGAACCTTCAGTTGATTAACTTCGAGTTTGAGCTGTCCACTGACTTAGACCAACACCAGCCATATCACATCATTAGCAATACTTTGTTGTGTTGTTAATTTTATTTCCAATTGCGAGAGCTTTGTACTTTTGCATTTCTCTGTCCCCCGAAAAGTCCTTGAAAGAATACTTTGGCATTTGGAATGAGGTGGCCTCGATATTTTGAATCCATCTTCTCTGATAGCTCTGAGAAATTTTAAAAGGCCTATTCCAATGATGACGATGACGACGACGACGACGACGACGACGACAGGAATGACAATTATGAATTAAAAATGTTTTAATTACTTCATTTGATAGAGGTTGTTTGCACCCCTGTGGTCCATATCATGGCAGAATGCAGCAGCAAGCATGGCGAAAGCCTCGAGATCTGAGTAGTACTTCTTCAGCCTCCCGGTCTGTGAAGAAGCGAGCACACACTTTATCGTGACAAATGTTGGACTTCATAATTTTGGAGGAGACTAGAACCTACAGTAAGTATTAAAATAGAACCGACTGCAAGTATAAAAAAATAGAACCTACTGTAAGTAATGTGAACATTGTTTGGCCAACATTGAAGCCATGCCGCCAGTTGTGGTATGTGATATTGCGGTAGCCTTTGTTCACCGTTATCATCCAGCGTACGATCACCTGAACAGCAAAAGGATACTCAGTCAGCCTGGCAACACCATCACTTGATAACAATGGGTCACGTCATGTTCTTGTTAACAAGCAATGGTGGAGAGAAAAACAAAATAGTTCCTCATTCATGTATTCAATAAAAAGGACAATTGTTTGTAATGATCAACGTGTGAAAGCTTACTGTAGAGTGTAGATCCTAACATTCCAATTTATGATTACAAAATTGTGGAGGAAGGTTGTAACTAATATAAATTAATGATGTAATATTTAGACATGCTGGGCTGATGGGATGGCTTAGAGGAATGCACACGCACTTCTCAGCTGTCTAGCCTGGGTTCTAATTCCAACCCAGCTATAAACTGTCATTTTGTTGTTTTACAGGCAGGGTGATTCATCAATTTGTGTGCCGTCCCTCGAATAGACGTTAAGCAGACGTCCCATCTGCCAGCCGTTAGTTTGTGGATGTCAAATATCCCACAGTGTCCTTCACGAAGAGTCGGCAAGCTATTGTCAGCAACATGGCTAAATTCCAAATTCCTGCCCCAACTACTTAGTCGAATGTCAGTCTCGGCCAGCAGGTTCGTGAATGACTTGAGCCAAGCCGACCAAGCGAACTTGAATCAACTAACCAACCCCCCCCCCCCCCCCACAAACTTAGACCCAATCTTTATCCCTTCCTAACTTTGTCTAAAATCTTAAAAGTTTATTTCCACTTGGTAGTGCTTTTATATACACCACATAATCTGTCAATTCCAAAAATTAATTGTTCTATCTTGCCCACAAGTTCACCAATAGCCTTGTACAAAGATCTTCCATCAGTGTTATATAACACATACAACCATATTTTCTGATTCATGATCAAAGACCAACAGGATAATAACTATTTCTTCAACCCCCCTCCCTTTCCACAGTCTCTACAACAGCCAGGTGTGAGTTATCTGCGTCTTTCCAATGGCAATAACTGTACATGGAAAGCTGTACTCAGTGTTCATAAAGTTTGGAACTAATTTGGAACAAATGAAGTGAAGGTGATGTGATATTTACATCCCGAGGAACTTTGAACTTTTCCAGGACACCCAGTTCTTGAAATAAACAAATGCCTCCTTTGACCAAATCTAGCTCTTTGATCTCCAGGTCACTGAAGTGGAACTGGTAAAGCTCCATCTGTTTGGGGTCTGGCAGTTCCGCCTTCTGCAGAGAAATGTAGACATCGCATAATTAAGAAATGTTCTTTCCTCTTTAACATTACAATTAACAAATCAATACCAACAATATGTAACTTTTCTTTTATTGGTGAAACATTTTTATTTATTTGAAGTCACGGTACTTTATTGTCTTCACTATAATCATATTGTACTCAAATTGAGCAGTAATTTCAATGCAAGTTGTCAGGGGGTAGGAATTATCTTGGCATATGTCATTAACCCCATGTGGCATAAAGAGTGATAATGATAATGTCATCAGTGAAGTGGTATTCCAGCCATAACCCTAACATTTGCATGTTTGCAGAAAGACCTTAAGAGTATCAGGCTTGAACAAACAAACCTTATGTAAATCTGTGAGACCTAATTGCCATGTCAATAACCATGTCCAAAAGGTCCACATGCCCCTGACTTTTATAGCTCAGTCTCAGTAGAGGTGTACCCAACACGCTGATTTCAAAAATGAATCTTAGCAAAATATTCGTTTTATTTATATATCGATAATACAGCAACCAAATGTTTTCTTTTACAAAATCGATTGTCTTGCAAAGATTTAAGAACGTGAAACGTTTTCATAACTGAGCCACACTACTGCACCACGGTCATTTCTCACTGTGTGGAGAGATAATACTTGAATGATGAAGTAAGCAGCTTAATCAACACCTGCTGTTGCAAAGGTAATACATGTGTCATGCCTTGCAGCAAAATAAGGAATTACAAACGTGTAGTTTTTTTTAAACTACAGGTACTAACATATGATGCAAGTAGTGAAGAAAACTCGAGCTTGAATGATTTAAACATTTCACAATTATTATTCTTCCATTGAGTGGATAAAGTAACAAACCTACCAACAATTTCTTCATTTCATTTTCCTCGCAGCTGGAGAGATCCTTTTGCAAAACCTCTTCTGTTTTCTGCAAGACAACACTTTATAGTTGCAATGATAACCTTTTCAACATCCTAGCAGATGTGTGGTAGAGTTGGTAGGAGATATTAGTGATGAAAATCAATGTTCTGATCTGTCCCATGACTGAAGATCATTGGGATGCCATGTTGGCATTTCTATCGACAATTAGATGTGGCAGTGTTTATCAGCATTTTGAGCTAGGCTCGGGTAGGAATTTGGATTTTGACCAGGCAGACAAATGGCCACTCCTTTTGAAAGGGTTTTAGGATCTTCAACATCCACCAGTGAATGGAAAATCTTGATTGACATCCTCTGAAGGACACTGCATTCATTGAAGCAATGCCTATTGCAAAAGCCCTGAGAGGGATTGCAGATTACAATGGGGTCGAGAATCAGTCAGAGTAGACAGATCAAAGGCTACTACAATATGTCAGCACTGAAAAATCGTAACTTGGGGCGATTGCAGGACTTTCAAAATGACGTAAACCACCCCAGAATGCTCGGCACGCACGCGCAGAAACCCCAAGAAACAGCGGTGTACGGGGCACCCCAAACTCTATCATGTGTGTACTCAGTGTCATAAGCATTGCTACCTACAGTAAAATGGTTCACAAAGCTTCTAAAAGAAGCTGAAAATACTTCAAAAAGTACCTGAGAGAAAGGGGTGTGCCTCTGCACAACGCAAGAGTAGGAGAACTATCTCAGGTCACCAAAAGGGGAGCTACCCATACTGAAAACTCCCAACCATTTGGGCCGGTGCAAGGACCGAGTGGACGGGCATGTGCTACCCAAATCCTGTGTGCTTTAAAAATGCTTTTCTCTGCAACCAATTATCCGATTGAAGCAAAACATTAAACATAGGAGGAACTCCCCATGGAGAATAAGTTATTGCCAACTCTGATATCACAGGTCACATGGTATGGCAGCCATATTGGATTGAAGGAAAAAAATTGGACATAATTTTCTCTGAAACTGCTCAATGAAAAAAATTGAAATTTGGCATATGTCATCAACCCCATGTGGTATATAGGGTGATAATGATAATGTCATCAGTGAAGTGGTATTCCAGCCATAATTGGTTGAATTGAAATCCTTTCCTGAAAAATCTAAAACTTCTTATGTCTGAACTATGGCCCGATGTGAGTGAAGAATTAAATTTATAACGCTCATAACTCATGCCAATAAACTATGTATAATAGGATGCATGGATGATACAGGTACATGGGCCATAATCGCAGCATGTTCACATGGGCCATAATCATAGCATAATAATCGTAACACGATGGTATATTTGTTCAGAATGAACGCACAAGGCGAGACTATGCGCTCCACGAGTGCTGTTCCAGTTTGTTTCTTTTTCAGGACCAAAATGAAGGACAATGCAAGAAATTTTGTGGGAATTATTAAAATAAAGTAATTGAGGTTGTGTGTGAACCATTCTATGATGTATGTAAATATATATGTACATATATATATATATATATATATATATATATATATATGTTGTCAATGTTTACACTACACCCACAAAGGTGAGGCACAGAGCCACTTTATTGACAGTGGCACCATGCCCCTACCTAACTCTAAGTTACGTAAATAGCCAGAGCAGTATCTCACCAGAATCGTCTGAAGTTCGCCATATGTGCACTTGTTATGGTAGTTCAACATCTCAAGGTAAATGTTCTTTCGATTTTCGATCTTATTCATTTTGTCATAGGTGTCTGTGTTCAGGACAGACCAGCCAAGGAACTGTGTCAAAGCCTGAAAAACAATGTTTCACACTATATGCAAAATCAAGTAGCAGCTAATAGTGTGAATTCATTACGTAACACATGAATGTTTGAGGTTACATGGAACATGAAGAACAGCTAGTGTTTCCTGATAATAGTGGTTAGATTCTACCGTAAAATGATTAAAGGCAAAAATGAACTTTTTTTTCCAATGAGTCTTCATATCATCTGAGCTTCCTTTCAGGACTTTTCCAAGATAAGTGAAGCAAGAACATGTGCGTGTGGCTTGAAACTAATATGAAATTGTAAATGATGGGCATGGAAAGTGATGATCTTAGTCTACCTCCATAATCATCTCGTCAAATTCATCAAACGGTTTGTTGTCCTTGCGGTTGTAGAAAGTAACCACACCCACGATCTCTTCTTTCTTATTTACGATTGGCAATGAAAGAACATTGTGCGTCACAAATCCAGTTTCATCCACAGGCTCGTTCTATGGTGAGATTGGGAAATGTTATAGATGTTATTATGGCACTTTGATTATATATATATATATATATATATATATATATATATATATATATATATATATATATATATATATATATATATATATATATATCTTGCATATGACAAAACCAAACAATTCTGATCTTGTGTATTTTTAAAGTCTGTAGTTAGGAGTCGAGATGGTGCTCTTCAAATTGAAAATTTCAATGTGATATTTGCACATGTATCTTCGAGATCTTCACAAGTGGAGAACTGTAACATTATAGAAATATATAACATGTTGTATTCCCCTTCTTTCACTATACAAAACCTTCATCTTCTTGTTTAAACTTTTCGGTAATTCTAATAATTCAGTAATCAATCAGACGCAGCCCGCGATTCGTTTGCCACCATGCTCAACAACCACTGACTTTACATAAGCGATGTTGGTATTCATATCAATCAGACGCAGCCCTTGATTCGTTTGCCGCCATTCTCAACAACCAATTTCTATGAGTGAGATAGTCGTCCGGTACAACAAATAATTAGTAACCATCTTGCAAAATGGCGGCTATCTTTAAATTATAGTAACCGCTAGCGGCCATTTTGGAAAATGGCTGCCATAGCCATCAGCGGCTGAATTTGAGATGGCCCAATATCCAAATCCGTTCATAATATGTTAGGCTACAAGTGTGCCAAATTTGGTGCTTTCCTCACAAAATGCGCAATTGTTATGCTAAGTTGCCCCACTATAGTATATTGTTATGAAAATGACTGAGGGCTTATTGAAAGGGGTAATTAGTTATTTCATAAGGAATGTCAGCATAAGGCTGTGTGTAGCACCACAGTCCAGCAGCAGCCATAATTAAATGTATAGAGAGCTCCTCGTCACCCGAGCCTCCGTGTTAGTCTGTTCTCACCTTTTTTCCCTCAGTAATTAATATTCTTTATCCTTCCCCTATCATATTTCCTCACCTCCCCACATGACTGCAAGACCAACATGATGGAAGGAAGCGCATGCAAGACCTCCAGAATCAAGGGGAGATCCTCACCACAGGAGTCATCTCACAAGCATATAAAAGCCAGAGAGAAGCATGCCTCACAGTCAGTATCCGCAGTGGGTGGCAATCAAGTGAGGCAGTCAGTGATCGGAGTCAAGAGACAGAGTGAAGAAGCACTGCGCCCAATGAGAGTCAGAATCCCGCATGGAGTAGTCAATTTGGCACGCCAGTGCCTGGAGATCTCAAAGGAGGAGAGACGGTGGCAAGAGTCTCTCAAACAGTCCATTCTGTGTCCCTGAACAAGTCTGCCTTTGCTAAAGCCAGTGTCACACCTTGACGTTTTAGCCAGCGTATCGCAACGTATCAAAATGTATGTAAAACACTGGCGTACACTGAACTATTGATGTTTTTTTCCAGTTTTGGGCGTATTCATAACAAGTTGGACGTATGCATAACGTATTAGTAACGTACACAGAACGTTTCGATAACATGTAGATAACTTATACCAACGAATGCTTAGCATGTTGTTGGCATTCACAACCTATGCCTAACAATAGTCTAACTTATGCATAGCGCGGCACTGTATCGCCGACGATCACATGGCGTGGCCTATTAAAAGGCTGCCGCTCGACGATTCAAATCATAACCGCACTAGACATCGAAGTGTCAAGCCACTGTCACACCTTGACGTTTTAGCCAGCGTATGCCGACGTATGAAAAATTTGCCCAATACGCTGGCACATGTCGAATACGTTGTAGGTAAGTTTTGTATACATTAAGAGCACGCTGAAGCACGCTGGCATATGTCGACAAATTTTAAGCATGCAGAAAATTTTTTGACATATGCCAGCGTATGACGCACACGTTCCGCATACGCTGGCCATAAGTTGTAGGCATGTTATGCGATCGTTGACACACGTCAACACACGTTACTTGTAAGTTACTCATAAGTCAAAACATGTCGAAGTAATGTTTAGCGTAGCCGAAACTTATTTCCAACCTATAAGTAACGTGCTTTGAGCCTATGAGTAACGTGCTTTGAACCTATGTGTAACGTATCTCCAACGCATATTGACGTATGTAGATGTATTTGACGTCTTCCGGACAACCACAGAACTTACTGAACGTGTTACTAACTTACAGATACCGTATAATGGCATATTGGCAGCGTTTAGGGGAATTGGTATATAAAAATGGAGTTCACACAGGAAGAACCCGTCAGTGTTCCAGTCTCCATGGTTTTTTTTTTTCTTTCTTTCTTCGGCATGACGGTGATGTTGACACTTCAATTTCCAGTGCGGTTATGATTTAAATCGTTGAGCGGCAGCCTATTAATTATATTATATTATAACCGCACTAGAAATCGAAGTGTCAACATCACCGTCATGCCGAAGAAAAAAAAAAAAGAAAAAAAAACCATGGAGTCTGGAACACTGACGCTAAACATTACCTCGACGTGTTTCGACTTATGAGTACCTAACAAGTAACGTGTGTCGACGTGTGTCAACGATCACGTAACGTGCCTACAACACGTTACTCATAGGTTAGAAATAAGTTTCGGGTAGTTAAACATTACCTCGACGTGTTTCGACTTATGAGTAACTTACAAGTAACGTGTGTCGACGTGTGTCAACGATCACGTAACGTGCCTACAACTTATGGCCAGCATAGGTGGAACGTGTGAGTCATACGCTGGCATACGTCAAAAATTTTTGAGCATGCTTAAAATTTGTCGACGAGCTCGGCGTACTACGACGTATGCCAGCATACTACGACGTATGCCAGCGTGCTCTTAACGTATACAAAACTTACCCATAACATATTCTACGTGTGCCAGCGTTTTAGACAAATTTTTCATATAATACGTCGGCAAACACTGGCTAAATCGTCAAGGTGTGACAGCGGCTTAAGTTTAGGCTTTCAGTCAGTTTTTGACTAGCATAAGCTCTTCAGCTGGTTTCCATATTGTTGATTTTTATTTATGAATCTCTTGCTGTGTCCCCATCCATATAATTTATTAAATCTGTTCAATTTCATGGCATTGTCACTGTGGTCTTTGAGCTGCTGAATCGCTGAGTGGCATAACCTCATTAAAATTGAACCATTGCACATTGAGCTTTGCACAGCTCCAATATTTAATTATTAAACCACATCACACCATGGATTCACTGCACATGTGCAGAACACCTCCACTCAGGTATCCTGGGAATTGATCTCCAGCGGTCTTGGGTCACCCATTACGGACCCGTCCGTTAAGATATCTTTGTGATGACTAGACGAATCTAGAGAAATTTATCAAGACGATGCATAATTTCAACAGCCTGTTTCCCCAAAAAATAATCACCTTCGTTTGATGACCAATATTATTATGACAATTTTTTCTGGAAGAAATTTAAGATATGGATAAAACTTTCATGAAATATATAAACAATTTGAATAAAGGTTAATTTAGCATTATAGCCAGCTTCAAACTCATGAACATTCTTAATACAAGTTTTATCTGGAAAATGGCTTGTAAAAGTATGAGAAGTCTGCCGTGTTGCTTGAAATTGATTTATTTTAGTTGAAAGATCACTACTTGTGGTCATTCTGATTCTGGACAATTTGTATTGTATGATCTGTATTTTATGTTGCAGCCTTTGAATCAGAGGTCATCAAATTCTAAGCCTCAACTGAGAAATGGCTAAATCTACCTGGCCTCCGAACAGTAGATTTCTTCCTTTCCATTGAGAAAGATAAGAAGTTATACAAGCAAAAACACAGGCTGTCATTAGTTTTTGACAAAACTACCGGCAGCCAGATTGTCTGGAACCTAGGTGGCCAGTGCTTTATTGTAATCCAACAGAAGTACCTGCACTTTGTGCGGAAGGAATTTTGAGGTCCAACGGTATGCAATATGATGGGGCTACTAATGGTGGGACGAATTCTACTGATGGACAGACAGACCAACAGAAAATGCAACTTTATATATCTGACAGAGAACAGAGATGACTGTCTGTCTATGTGTTTGCGGTTTACAATGATTGACTGTTTCAAGCTCGGTGCAATGTGATTGGCTTCTGGCAAGATTGAATAATAAATCGTATACGCTAATTAAAAGCTGATATTCAAAATCTGATTACATATTTGAAGATCGGAACTCAGCAGAAATAATTATGTCGAAATCTAGAGTGAAATCGGAATTTTTTTTTCGATGAAAGAGCGATATATATATATATATATATATATATATATATATATATATATATATATATATATATATATATATATATATATATATATATTACAACCCTCAATTAAACAATAACCTCCATGGGATGCGAGTTAAAATGGCTCCAAAATTTTCTTTTTTCACTCTTTTAAAGGTAGCTAGAAGAGGTACCCAGCAAAAAATTAACTTTCACCCTTTAAAAATTGTGCAAATAAATTATTGAAATATAAGCTGCTATTTTTGCATTATTTTCTCACCTGTGTTGCAAGTTGAATGAAAGGCAAACCTTTCATACATAATATTACTAATCAGACATACCCTTTGAGAGGGCAATATATTTCACTGTTATATGAAGAAAATGGAAATGTTGAAAATAAAGTATTGAATAAAGCAAGCGTAATCTGAATGTAATCGATATGAGAAACGGGATTGAATGACACTCACCATAATTATAAATGAAGAAGAAGATGAAGGAGGAAGGGTTTTTGTTTTAAAGGAAATTGAAACCGGCCCATCTATCCTCACCTAACTCAACAAAATCATACTGTTTGAAACCGTCCCATCTATCCTCACCTCACTCAACTATATCATACTGTTTGAAACTGGCCCATCTATCCTCACCTGACTGAACTATATCATACTGTTTAAAACCAGCCCATCTATCCTCACCTGACAACGATATCATACTGTTTAAAACCAGCCCATCTATCCTCACCTGACTCAACTATATCATACTGTTTAAAACCAGCCCATCTATCCTCACCTGACAACTATATCATACTGTTTAAAACCAGCCCATCTATCCTCACCTGACTCTACTATATCATACTGTTTAAAACCAGCCCATCTATCCTCACCTGACAACTATATCATACTGTTTAAAACCAGCCCATCTATCCTCACCTTACTCAACTATATCATACTGTTTGAAACCGGCCCATCTATCCTCACCTCACTCAACGATATCATACTGTTTGAAACCGGCCCATCTATCCTCACCTCACTCAACGATATCATACTGTTTGAAACCGGCCCATCTATCCTCACCTCACTCAACTATATCATACTGTTTGAAACTGGCCCATCTATCCTCACCTGACTCAACTATATCATACTGTTTAAAACCGGCCCATCTATCCCCACCTTACTCAACTATATCATACTGTTTGAAACCGGCCCATCTATCCTCACCTCACTCAACGATATCATACTGTTTGAAACCGGCCCATCTATCCTCACCTCACTCAACGATATCATACTGTTTGAAACCGGCCCATCTATCCTCACCTGACTCAACGATATCATACTGTTTCAAACCGGCCCATCTATCCTCAACTTACTCAACCATATCATACTGTTTAACACCGGCCCATCTATCCTCAACTTACTCAACCATATCATACTGTTTGAAACCGGCCCATCTATCCTCACCTTACTCAACAATATCATACTGTTTCAAACCGGCCCATCTATCCTCACCTTACTCAACCATATCATACTGTTTAACACCGGCCCATCTATCCTCACCTGACTCAACCATATCATACTGTTTGAAACCGGCCCATCTATCCTCACCTGACTCAACTATATCATACTGTTTGAAACTGGCCCATCTATCCTCACCTGACTCAACTATATCATACTGTTTGAAACTGGCCCATCTATCCTCACCTGACTCAACTATATCATACTGTTTAAAACCAGCCCATCTATCCTCACCTGACAACGATATCATACTGTTTAAAACCAGCCCATCTATCCTCACCTGACTCAACTATATCATACTGTTTAAAACCAGCCCATCTATCCTCACCTGACAACTATATCATACTGTTTAAAACCAGCCCATCTATCCTCACCTTACTCAACTATATCATACTGTTTGAAACCGGCCCATCTATCCTCACCTCACTCAACGATATCATACTGTTTGAAACCGGCCCATCTATCCTCACCTCACTCAACGATATCATACTGTTTGAAACCGGCCCATCTATCATCACCTGACTCAACCATATCATACTGGTTGAAACCGGCCCATCTATCCTCACCTGACTCAACTATATCATACTGTTTGAAACTGGCCCATCTATCCTCACCTGACTCAACTATATCATACTGTTTGAAACTGGCCCATCTATCCTCACCTGACTGAACTATATCATACTGTTTAAAACCAGCCCATCTATCCTCACCTGACAACGATATCATACTGTTTAAAACCAGCCCATCTATCCTCACCTGACTCAACTATATCATACTGTTTAAAACCAGCCCATCTATCCTCACCTGACTCAACTATATCATACTGTTTGAAACCGGCCCATCTATCCTCACCTTACTCAACAAAATCATACTGTTTAAAACCGGCCCATCTATCCTCACCTGATAACGATATCATACTGTTTGAAACTGGCCCATCTATCCTCACCTGACAACTATATCATACTGTTTAAAACCAGCCCATCTATTCTCACCTGACTCAACTATATCATACTGTTTGAAACCGGCCCATCTATCCTCACCTTACTCAACGAAATCATAGTTTGAAACTGGCCCATTTATCCTCACCTGACAACTGTATCATACTGTTTAAAACCAGCCCATCTATCCTCACCTGACTCAACTATATCATACTGTTTGAAACCGGTCCATCTATCCTCACCTGACTCAACTATATTATACTATTTGAAACCGGCCCATCTATCCTCACCTAACTCAACTATATTATACTATTTGAAACCGGCCCATCTATCCTCACCTCACTCAAATATGTCATACTGTTTGAAACCGACCCATCTATCCTCACCTGACTCAACCATATCATACTGTTTGAAAGCAGCCCATCTATCCTCACCTTATTCAACTATATCATTCTGATTAAAACCGGCCCATCTATCCTCACCTTACTCAACTATATCATACTGTTTGAAACCGGCCCATCTATCCTCATCTTACTCAACTATATTATACTATTTGAAACCGGCCCATCTATCCTCACCTGACTCAACCATATCATACTGTTTGAAACCAGCCCATCTATCCTCCCCTTATTCAACTATATCATACTGTTTGAAACCGGCCCATCTATCCTCACCTTACTCAACTATATCATACCATTTGAAAGTGGCTCATCTATCCTCACCTCACTCAACTATATCATACCGTTTGAAACTGGCCCATCTATCCTCACCTTACTCAACTATATTATACCGTTTGAAACCGGCCCATCTATCCTCACCTCACTCAACTATATCATACCGTTTGAAAGTGGCCCATCTATCCTGACTTTGCTCAACTATATCATACTGTTTGAAACCGGCCATCCATGTCATGCTATTTGAAAGCGGCCCATCTATCCTCATCTTCTCAACTTTATCATGCTGTTTGAAACCAGCCATCTATCCTCACCTTACTCAACTATAACTGTTTGAAACCAGCCATTTATCCTCACCTTCCTCAACTTTATTGTACTGTTTGAAACCGTCCTATCTATGCTCACCTTACTCAACTATAACTGTTTCAAACCAGCCCATCTATCCTCACCTTACTCAACGATATCACACTGTTTCAAACCAGCCATCTATCCTCACCTTACTCAACGATATCACACTGTTTAAAACCAGCCATCTATCTCACCTTACTCAACGATATCACACTGCTTCAAACCAGCCATCTATCCTCACCTTACTCAACGATATCACACTGTTTAAAACCAGCCATCTATCTCACCTTACTCAACGATATCACACTGCTTCAAACCAGCCCATCTATCCTTACCTTACTCAACTGTCATACTGTTTGAAACCGGCCATCTATATCATACTGTTTGAAAACGGCCATCTATGTCATACTGTTTGAAAGCGGTCCATCTATCCTCACCTTACTCAACCCTATCATGTTGTTTGAAACTGGCCATCTATCCTCACCTTACTCAACCCTATCATGTTGTTTGAAACTGGCCATCTATCCTCACCTTACTCAATTATAACTGTTTGAAACCGGCCATCTATCCTCACCTTGCTCAACTTTATCGTACTGTTTGAAACCGGGCCATATATCCTCACCTGACTCAACTATATCGTACTGTTTGAAACAGGCCCATCGATCCTCACCTTACTCAACTTTATTATTCTGTTTAAAACCGACCCATCTATCCTCGCATTACTGAACTATATCATACTGTTTGCAGATTGGGCTTGATTAGTGGTATCCCCTATGGAACAATTTGTTTCCGGATGGACACACACAGGCAGGGATGGATGAACACTAAGACCGAGGTCCTTTTATATTGTTGCGGGCCGGGTGTTGGGTGAGAAGACCACGAGGGAGGAAACCTATCTCGGCTCCCACCAGACTCCCCGGAATTGTAGGCCATCGCACACGGATAATTCCATGACGCGGCGGGTCACTTAACTGACCGTGGACGCCAATAACTCAACGCGTGACCTCAGGTCCTCCCGTTTATTGGTTAATCGGGTTACCTAATTAATCATGTGATTTAATTACCGGGGAACATGCCCTCGGTGCACCTTGTCCGAACCGGATCACTCTACCGGATCGGATCACTTTACCGAATCAGATGTAGCCGAGCGACACTGCCAAGGACGTACTGGCTAAAAAGAACAGATCGTTGGGAATAAAGTCCCGGCTGAGCTCAGATTCGGACCATGCTGGGTCAATGAAAGAAACCACAAAAACGAGCTGGGAACATTCCTTATAATGATTTATTTACAGGCAACTTACAAAAGTGACACAGAGCAGACTTAACGCGAAAATAATAACAATAACGATCTTCTGCAGTCTTACTTCAGTAGACAGGCACTAGGACACACATGCACACACACACACACACAGACACAGAAAACCTGATGAAGAGAAAGTATTGAAACAAGGAGGGAAAGGAGTTGAGGCTATGATCTTGGTACCCTTGTACTTGATTGCACTAACGCACCACCAATAAGTTTCGGGGGGGGGGGGGTGATGCTCCATGGTACGGTACCCGACAGCTGGGGCATCGTCTCTGGCTTCAGCAGTGCGTGTGGAGACTGTGGGCGTGAAGGAGGGGCTAGAGTAGAGAAGGGGCGGAGTCCAGAGTGCATGGATGGAGTGGTAGGCAGGACCAGGTAGGCGGGTGGGGTCAACGTCGTGTGGGCGGAGATGAGGAGGTGGAGTCCAGGCCGCAGGAGGCGGGTCGTAGCGATGTCCGGCAGAGAGACGAGAGAGAAAGGCGAAGGGACCGCTCCGACCTTTATAGGACTTGCAGTGTGGCGCGGGGGGCCACCCCAAAGCGAAGCGTCATCACCTGAATTGGGCGCTCTGATTGGCCCTGACCCCTCACGCGGCCCGTGAACTTTGGCCGGAAACCGCAACACTCCATTTCCGGCAAGGTCATCCCAGGCAGTGAAAATATTGCGCTCCGACCCCACGACATAACACGAATCGCCCACACCGAACTTGGTGCGCGAATCGTCCCGCAAAAACCCCCGGGCCGTGCCTTAACGACCGGCCGAGGGTCTCGCATGCCCGCTCGGGCGTCCAACCAGCACTGATCAATGCGCTCGCTCCACGTACGCCAACGTGGCCCGCACTGTACAACATTCCCCTGCTCGATCGCAGCTTCGCTGGCCGTAGAGACGGGAAGATGTTCACCATCCGTAGGGAATCCGCTGCTGCCAGCGAGGGCCGAAGGTACATTGTTATGGATAAATCCATGCATGTTTCGCGCAGTACGCGTGGATCCGCCATGGCCCATGTGGTCAGTGCTCGCGTTCGCCCAATTCTGCTGGCGTGTGCGCGGGGCAAACACCAATATGTATCAGATATTTGGTTGAAAAGGAATGCGCCGCTTTTACTTCGCACACTCGCATCCCACCCAACGTGGTGTGGAGGCGCCTTTATCGGCCTCCGTATGCGTTTCGTGCAGTGTGGGCTTCGTGCTGGATGTGTTTCCTGCGTTTTGAAAAACATCATTCGTGCAGCCTCTTAAGAGATATTCATTGGTATGCCTTATTAATGCAACCGGCAATCTTCTCCAGATCATCGGAAGCTAGAGTCGATAATCCCGAACTGCCAAGTGCACTGTATGTCTCGCCGCACACGTTGCGTCAAGGCTCCCTTGGGAACGGGAGCTCTGCGCTGTTAATGCACGCGCATCATTGTTTCCTCGCAGCGGCGCCGCACGCGCTGGCCTCCGCGAGGACTCATCTCACATCGAAGGCACACGTGCTCAGATTTACCTCAAGAATAATCAGAAAAAGAAGGGTAGAGACGAAATGAAGAAGAAATGATGTAAGCAAACCTCGCTATGAGATCATCACAACGCACACCTCTGTTGTTCCGCTAAACAAAAGGGAATTATAATAATGGAATAACTGTCTTGGGACCACTATCTGTTGGATGCATGCGGTTCCGAGAACCGCAACAATATTATAGATCATTGTATGCCTGATTTTATTTTACACTGTACGAAAATAAAAGTAGAATCCGAATCCAAAAAGATCGGGGCACGAATGACAGATATTTGGTCGGGTCTGCGCATGGGGTTACAATAACGTCTTACCATTAGTCTTCGCTCACCATGACGGCCACAAATGTCTCCCACGGTCGGCAGACATCCTCCCGCACCTCCACCTCAATGCAGCTGCTACCAGGCAGAGGTATGCTGTGCGGATGGATCGCTCGGGTCACGTGGCACACCACGGAGCAGTCGCATTGACCAGCGCCAACCGCGGGTCGCCAGGGCACGGCACGGGGTTTGGTGCAAAGCGATTCATATCACGGGGTTTGGAGCGAGACGATTCCACAGCTTGGAACCATCTTGCCGGAAGTGGAGTGGAGCCACTTACGGCCATCATGGCTGGGCCGCGCAGTGGCCGGGGCCCAACCAGAGTGCCCAATTCGGGTGACGACATCGCTTCGGGTAATCACCCACGTCCCACACCACGGGGTCTATAAAGGGACGGGTCACGGAGCCACTGGTGTCGTTCCTGCTCGTCTTTCGTGCTCGTCGTTCCTACTCATCGTTCCTGTCTTCATTCGTGTTGGCTCATTCTGTATGGCTTGGGATCGACAGTCCGCCCATTCCGCTGTGAGCTCCACCCTTCTTTACCAATTCACCTGCTGACTCCGCCCTTCTTCATCACATCACCTTTCTCCACCCTCTCGCTGCTGGCTCCACCCAAGTCCCTCCCTTCACGCCTGACGGTCGCATCTCATTCTCTAAATCAACGCCAGCTACACGAGTGCCACAAAGCAAGAGATGACGCGCCAGCTGTCAGGGAGGTATCGCCCAGCAGAGCATCCCCCCAAAACATGTTGGTGGCGTGGTCGGACAATCGTGTAAGGTATTGAGAGACCGTTAGCCTCATCTTCTCTCCTTTTTCTCTTCATCGGTCTGTGTGTGTGTGTGTGTGTGTGTGTGTGTGTGTGTGTGTGTGTGTGTGTGTGTGTGTGTGTGTGTGTGTGTGTGTGTGTGTGTGTGTGTGTGTGTGTGTCCTGTTGCCTGTCCTCGCTTAAGTTAAGATTGTACAAGAATTATATCGGGATAACTGCTCTGTGTCTGCTTTTGTAAGTTGCTTGTATATTTCATTGATCCAGCATGATCCGTATCCTAACTTAGCCGGGACTTTATTCCCAACGATCCGTTACTTTTAGCCGGTACGTCCTTGGCAGTGTCGCTCAGCTGCATCTGATCCGGTAAAGTGATCCGGTTCGGACAAGGAGTACCGAGGGCGTGTCCCCCGGTAATTAGGTCACGTGATTAATTGGATAACCCGATTAACCCATAGACGGGAGGACCCTATGTCACGTGGATGAGTTATTGGCATTCACAGTCGGTTAGTGACCCGCCACGTCACGGAATTATCTGTGTGTGATGGCCTGCATTTCCAGGGAGTCTGGTGGGAACCCGAGATAGCTTCCCCCCTTGGTGGTCTTCTCACCCGACCCCCGGCCCACAACAATATGTACATTTTAAATGTATACATACAACATGGAATCACAGTTAGTTTTTTGACAGTGCATTCAGATACGACCTCGGCTGACAGGATGGCTTCTAGGTTATGCATACTTGCCTCTAAGCTGTCTAGCCTGGGTTTGAATCTCGGCCAACCTATAGAATGTCATCCTGGTGTTTCACAGACGCGGGTGAATCATCAATGTGTGTGTCATCCCTCCAATGAACGTCAAACTGTACATCCTGCTCACCGATGATGTCTTTCACAAAGAGTGGGCAAGCTAGTGCTGGCACAGTGGCCAAATTACAAATTCCTGACTGTTTGTGTCCTTCCCCCCCGCCCCCCATCCTCTCACTACTGTTCTTTTTGTCCTGTTTTGTCCTGGTCCATTCACTGTTCTAGCTCTTCCACATGCCTTGTCTCTGCATACAAAAAAAGTCATAGGTTGGCAACCATTGTACAGGCTTGATGAGCCAAATGGTCTCTTTCTGTGTTGAAGTTTCTTGGAAGGGAAGTCATGTATTATATATTGTGGACCATGGTGTCTGTCCGTACGTTCATCTGTCTCCCGTTTAAAGCCCCCGCTTCCCATGCTGCATTTTAAAAACTCAACATTCATTTTTTAAATGACTGGAGAACAAGCTTGAGTTTTGTTAATCCCAAATTTTATTTCGTAACCAGGATATTTTGCCCTCTTTTAAGATCAATCCAACCTCCCCCACCTTATGTTGCACCACCATTTTGCAGTGGGCGGTACAAGTCGCTCAGAGCTTTGGTTCTGAGCAAATCCAAGAATGCAACATAAATGACCTTTTTTAAAGTCCATGAAATATTCATTAAATTGGTAGATTAACTTAAACTTTTCCTGTCACTGGCGATGGATACTATTGCTCGCTTTTCCCATCACTTGGGATGGGTACTCTTCCGAGTGTATAGATATACAAGATGATTTGTAATACTGCCTACCACCGGGTGGCACTATACGATACACATTTACATGGAGAATTGGGGTCTTCCTCCCACCGTGAACCCCCTATTCTGTAGGTTTGAAAATGTTTTCCTGCATCTCCATTTGCCAAGAGGATTCCAACGGCATGCAATATGATGGGATTACTACCGGTGGGACCGATTCTATCGATGGACAGACAGAAAGACAGAAATTCCAACTTTATATATGCAGTATATAGAAAGTGAAGGTAAATTTGAACACTACAATATAAGCCAGTCCAACAGGCAGTAAGACATAAATTTCAAAACCAAATGTGAAATCCAAATCTAAGTTGACACGTTAAGTAAAAAAACTGTCTTCAGCAAAGCTTTCTGTTCTTCCCAGGAACATGATGCATTATATCAGGGTGGATTTTACGTGTGGGCACCATAAAAACATTCATGTTCTTTCCATGGCTATGCTTCCATATCAATATTGTTGTGGTTACCAAATTCGCAAACCACCATTCAGGTCCCTTAGGTGAGATATCTCCGTAAGTATATGTGTAGTTAGGCCCAAACCCGTTGTCTAGTGGGAATACATGTCATTCATGCGTGCTGCGACTCTTCAGGATAGCCGTTTTTCTTTTGCTATCTTTATTTTGGACCAACCGCCATTGTTACCACCACCAACCACAACATCAACCACCCACCGCGGCGCCGCTTCACGTCACACCTCGCAACCGTCGCATCGCCACCGTTCTTGCGCCGCTTGTGGGTACCGGTGTTGGACTCGTGCAGGGCGCGCGCCGAACAGCGTGTACAAAATCACGGATTTTCCGCTCCGAAAACGGATCAAAAACGACACGCCCACTTTTGTTCCGTCCAATCGGTGAGCGAGGGGCGATTTGGCCCCGCCTCCAGGGCGTTGGAGGGCGGTCGCTATATGCAAATTTATGGATCAAAATGCATTCACGCCCACTTTTTCTCGGGCCAATGGGGAGCGAGGTGAAAGGTCGAAGGCAGGGGGTCAAAGATGAGAGAGCGAAGCCACGGGGCTTATATAAGCGACCGCGTTCGTCAGTCAAGAATAGGGAGATAAGACTTCGCAGTCGGTGGAGTTGGGAAGAAGAAGCAAGAAGGAGTTGGTCGTCGTCGTCGTGTGCGTTGGAGTCGGAGCGAAGGGGACGGAGCTGAGGAGAGGCGGCGAGGGCAGACGAGGGGGTGCTCGCGTCGTGCCGGGAGCTGCACACCAGGGAGGCCGACGGCGCGACCTGGTCGAGGTGGAGACGCTCGTCGCGGGACTCGAGGCAGAGTAGAAATCCTCCTTTCCCCCGAGCATCAGCAACCCCCTCCTGTTTCCCCCCGCGCTGAGATAGTGCGACCAAGGGGGCCCCTTTCCCACCCCCTACCAGACACTGCCCGCGAGGCCTGCGGAGTTGAGGCACCATCGCCGCTCCGCGTCTCATCACCAGACGGGTAGGCCCGACCCGGTCTCAGCCTCAGGCCCGCCTCATCCTTGAGGGTTCTCTTTTCTTTTTCTTGGTTTTGGATATGTGTTGTCGGCGCCGTCTGTGAAGTAAAATTGTATAAGTGTTGCCGTGTGCTCGCGTAGTCGGTATTAGCTCTGCATTGTGTTTCTTTTCCTTCTATGTGCTTTTGGTGGAATTGCATTGTGTTTCTCTTCTTTTCTATGTGCTTTTGGTGGAATTGTATATGTGCGCTTTCCGTTCATCGCGAATAAATGTGTTTTGTGTTGAACTGTTTCCCGCTTCGCTTCGTCATTTCTTTCATTGAATCCTCATCTTGCTTCACGTAAAGGGTTGGTAGTGGGCTGAATACGCCCGATAATTAATCGAACCGTCGAGGTCGACGAATAACACCGCTCGGTTATCCCGATAGTACGGAACGGGTCGCTTCAGTGGCCCGTGTCCGAAGTCGACCTGCGGCGAGGTGCGATCGCCCGGTCTACCCTCTGTGTGGGTACTTAGGTAGGTCGAATTTGGCGAGCAACCCTATCCCACGCGGGGGCTGATTGGCTCGATCGCGGTGAGACCGAAAGGTCCACCCGTGACTGGTTCCCGGCGTTAGTCCGAGAGGGTCATGACTGGATTGTCCGTCCGGTGGGCGACGTGCCGCGATTCGAGTTACGTGGCCGTCAGCACGCCGGCGGGCGCGAATCCGTAACAATATGATGGCTCCTCTGGTGATGTCACTTTCCCAGAATGTAAATCCCTGTCAGTATAAATATTATCACTTATTAACCTCCGCCATCTTCGAAGATGGACGGAGGTTACTGTTTTCACCCCTTTCTGTTTGTTTGTTTGTTTGTGAACAGTATTACGGAAAAACTCCTCGACGGATTTCAACGAAACTTGGTGGGGGGGTTAGGTATGGTCCAAGGATCATGCCATTAAATTTTGGACTTGGTCCCCCCCCCCAAAAAAAAAATGTTAGAGAAAAATTTTTTTTTTTGCATTTCTACATGTTTTAAGTGATTTCCAACCCCTCCCCCCAAAAAATTGTTCCCCCCCCCAAAAAAAATTGTGAGAGAAATTTTTTTTTTTGCATTTCTACATGTTTTAAGTGATTTCCAACCCCCCAAAAAATTGTTACCCCCCCAAAAAATAGAGAATTTTTTTTGCATTTTTACATGTTTTAAGTGATTTCCAACCCCCCCCCCCCAAAAAAATTGTTATCCCCCCAAAAAAAGTTAGAGTTTTTTTTTTGCATTTCTACATATTTTATTTTTTCCACACCCTCCCCAAAAAAATTGAGAATTTTTTTTTTTTTGCATTTTTACATGTTTTAAGTGATTTCCAACCCCCCCCAAAAAAATTATTACCCCCAAAAAAAGAAAGAATTTTTTTTTTGCATTTCTACATGTTTTAAGTGATTTCCAACCCCCCCCAAAAAAAATTGTTGGAGAAAAAAAATATTTGCAACTTTTTTTTCAACAAAATTTCGATTTTTTTTTTTTTTTGCATTTTTACATGTTTTAAGTGATTTCCAACCCCCCCAAAAAAATTATTACCCCCCCAAAAAAAGAAAGAATTTTTTTTTTGCATTTCTACATGTTTTAAGTGATTTCCACCCCCCCAAAAAAAATTGTTGGAGAAAAAAAAATTTTTGCAACTTTTTTTTCAACAAAATTTCGATTTTTTTTTTTTTTGCATTTTTACATGTTTTTAGTGATTTCCAACCCCCCCCCCAAAAAAAAATGGACTCTTGACATCATATTTAATGAATAAAATATAAGGTTCACTTGAGTGACCCAGCAGTATTGGCGGCGGAGGTTTTGCACTCTCACGAGTGCTCCCCCTCTAGTTCCACCTGCAATATTTTACATGAGTCAAACTGCTGTTTATTACAGATTATTCTTCAATGGCCTGTTGGTGAGGACTCTAGATTGGGATCACAATGGCCGATTAGTGAGGACTTTTAGAGTGGGATCACAGTTGTGGGTAGTTGAGGATTCAAACCAGCTGAAGGCAGCAGGATTTAGGATTCGGATTTTAATCTTCAGGAAATATATACAACTTGATTCCAAAGGCCACTCAATCCCACAGTTCTCGAATCTCATACAATAATTTAATCCTCCATCCCTATCCACAATCTTTTCTACATCCATTAACCCACACCCCCCTCACAACCGAACCATCTTCTTGCAGGTTACCGTTTTTCATCCCATCTTCTCTATTCTCTTCTCCCGTTCATTCATTTTCATGCTCGTTACTTAAACCTGTTGCCCCACTGCTCTAAAATAACTTCCACCTGTTCCCATTGTTTAAAGAAGAGAAATTGCATACCAATATTGGATTATCAGTAAAATGCAACTCGTTCAATAACTTTCCTTGGATGTCCTTGTAGAATAATGGAACTCCTTTCCAAAATTTTGTATCTGCTCAAGAAATCATGATCCTTACAATACTCAAGCAAAGAGGAACACTCACATTGAACTTGAAGGTGCAGTCTGCAGGAGCATTCATAATGTTGCAAATCTACGAAGAAAAATGGATTACATTGTAATTTTATTTTTATGGCTCTTGGACTTGCATTAAAAAAAAAGATTCGAAGTTCTGATGCAAATTGTAAATGACGAAAAATATATGACAACTTACAAAACCGCTCTCTGCTACGTAGACAGGCAGGCCGCTGCTCAATGCCCAGTGATCATCTGGAGGATTTCTGTAGAAATTGCCATATTATTTTCCTGGGTTTGTATCGACCGCTCTGTCTTACAGGGACATACATATAGTCTGAGACACTGCTGCCAAAGACTGGTGTTGATAGAAACCTTTTAAAATGCATTGGACCATTGCACATTGCTCCATTTTATTTGTGGTCTGAGCTACTGACCTGAGGGGTTAGCTCCCAAATGTAGAAAATTAAATAAAAACACAATTATTATGCTTTTGCTGGTGCAGCTCAACATATTGGTTGCCCATACACATGAAAGTAATCAGTCCACATCTGTGAGTAATGATCAAGTAAAGTAAATCAGAGAGCTCACAAAAACTCCAAAGTTCAAGGGCAATTGTTGAGTTTAAAAGTTAGAGATATTCTGAAGAATGATGTGGAAAAATTAAGTTTGAGAACGTCAATCATTTATAGACTTTTTATGTCAGGCAATGGACTCAATGATTATCACTTGCGATCATTAATCATCTTCAGTCATCTACATAGCTAGTGACAATGTTGTCAGATTCGATGAAGACCCAGACAATTATTAAATCTCTAATGTGGGGGTTGCATCCATTAAACCCGACCAAGATAGTTGTACAAGTGAACAATTAACCCATATCAGGGTGTGTGGATGATGAGTAGGCAGGACGTCATTGACAGACACCACCAACTCGGCTGGGCGATCACACCAGCACTCGGTCTACTCTCCTCTCAGATACCCTCTCCATACCCTCCCTTCTCTTCTCCTTATTCCCATCTCCTGCCTAACACTAATGCTCCACCACCTTCCTTCCCAACTACAAACACCATGAGTATTCTCCTCTCTTACCCTTTCCCAAATTTATTTTATAGCTTATCTGGAATTGGAATTCCAGATAAGGTGTCGTCATCATGCATCGTCCGTCCTTTTGTCTGTCAGTCGTCATCATGCATCGTCCGTCCTTTTGTCTGTCAGTCTCCTATTTCGACTTCTCCGGCCAAATCCCTGAGCCAATCCGGAAATGCAACATTCCGCTCCTGACTGTTCTGGTCACATGACTTTAAGTAGGTCAAAATGGTCAACTTAGTAAATTTCTTCAAAAATCTTCTCCAGACCCACCAGTCAGAATGCTACCAAATTTGGGTTGCAACATTATGCCAGGGTATGGATGTTAAATTGCAGAAGTCATGCCAATCACGTGAACAGAAGTGTGTCCAAATGGCCGACTTGGTCAATTTTATGGAAAATCACGTCAATTCCTTTGAAAATCTTCTTCTCCAAACCCACCAGTCAGAATGCCACCAATTTTGGGTTACAACATTAGGACAGGGTCCTGATGTTAAATTGCGGAGGCCATGCCGATCACATGAACAGAAGTGTGTCAAAATGGTGGACTTGATAAAATTTTGGGAAAATCACATAAATTCCTTGAAAAATCTTCCTTTCCAGACCCACGAGTCAGAATACTGCCAAATTTTGGTAACAACATAAGACCAGGGCCCCGGGGTCCTGTTTTCTCTTTATTTGCTAGGTTCTTTTATTTTGAGTGCAGCCTTATGGCTGCTGGTTGCATCATTGGTTAGGGACGCTACTATGCGGCTTATGCAGTGTCCCTATTACGAGTACATTGGTACTAATTTTGCCGATCTCGGAAGGATGACAAGCTAAGTCAATCACACTTGCTATTAATTCAGTGGAAAAAGGGGCTCGAACTCAGGATGCTAGGATCCCAAGTCAGCCACCCTAACCACGAAGCCAACACCAGGCTATTTGCTAGGTATGTAGGCTGAATATGCAGACATCCCATGCTATTTTGATTGCCACCTGCATTCAACAAGCTCGAATGAGCTAAGATCCTTGTCCTCTTAATGATGATGTCATAAAAACGAATATGACGTCATTGTGATGTATCAGGTTTGCGATATATTATCTGTGCTAATGCCCGGCTTGATTCCCGCAAAAAATTCAAACAGCTTGCCTAGTTTCGGAGATAATGGTATAGGTGATTTCCATTAGCGGCGATATTATGACATCAACTTTTTTTTCTAGGAAGAATTTCCAAATTCGGAGATGGTTACTGCCTGCACGAGGGTTTCTGCATATACATGGCAAGTTTCACGAAGATCCGATGAAAACTCTGGGTTGTGAAACAAAGAATGTCAAAAAATAGGAATGACGTCAAAAAATTGATATGACGTCATAGTGATGCATCATATGTGCGGTAATTAATCTCTGCTAATGCCCTGTTCGATTCCCACAAACAGAATTCAAAAAGCTTGCCGAGTTTCAGAGATAATTTTTTAGGCGATTTCCATTAGCGGAGATATTTTGATGTCATAACTTTTTTCTAGAAGGAATTTTCAAAATCGGAGATGGTTACTGTCTGCGCAGGGTATTTCTACATATATATGCCAAGTTTCAGGAAGTTTCGATGAAAACTGTAGGCTGTGAAACAAACTAGTTTCGGAGATAATGGCATCGGCGATTTCCATTAGTGGCGATATTATGACGTTAACTTTTTTTCTTGGAAGAATTTCCAAAATCGGAGATGGTTACTGCCTGTGCGTGGGCTCTCTGCATATACATGGCAAGTTTCACGAAGATCCGATGAAAACTGTGGGTTGTGAAACAAAAAATGTCAAAAAATAGGAATGACGTCATAGTAATGTATCATATGTGCGGTAATTCATCTCTGCTAATGCCCTGTTCGATTCCGACAAACAGAATTCAAAAAGCTTGTCTCGTTTGAGATAATTTTTTAGGCGATTTCCATTAGTGGAGATATTTTGACGTCATAACTTTTTTTCTGGGAGGAATTTTCAAAATCGGAGATGGTTACTGTCTGCGCAGGGTATTTTTACACATATATGCCAACTTTCAGGAAGTTTCGATGAAAACTGTAGGCTGTCAAACAAATGAAACAAAACAAAAAATGTCAAAAATAGGAATGACGTCATAAAAATTGATATGACATCATAGTGATGTATCATATGTGCGGTAATTAATCTCTGCTAATGCCCTGTTCGATTCCCGAAAACAGAATTCAAAAAGCTTGCCTAGTTTCGGAGATAATTTTTTAGGCGATTTCCATTAGCGGAGATATTTTGACGTCATAACTTTTTTTTCTCGGAGGAATTTTCAAAATCGGAGATGGTTACTGTCTGCGCAGGGTATTTTTACATATATACGCCAAGTTTCAGGAAGTTTCGATGAAAACTGTAGGCTGTGAAACAAACAAGTCCACAAGAACAACAACATGAGTAAGACTTAGAGATCCTCCACGAGGATCTAAAAACACGTTCAATTGTCACATGACACACCAGGAACTCAGAAAAGGAAAAGTGTAAACATGATAAATATGAAGCTGCATGCACACTCATACAAGTTCTAATGTATTTTCAACTTACGGAATGACTTTGATTTCCTCCTTCCCAATGAGAATGTAGTCAATCACTTTGTAAAATCGTATTTCCTAAAGTGCAAAGACAAGGAGGCAGTACAAAACAGTAGACTGCACATAATCATAATAGTAAGGATATTATTAGAGAATATGAACAGTTTACTGCTGAACCTACCCTTCCATCCGGAGTCTTTGGACCTTTATATGGCGGAACCTCTCCCAATTTAATGGGCCACTCGTCGAAAAACTCCTGTGCAAAACAACAATCATGCTACATGAGTTCATGGCTGTGGCTATTATTATAATAATAACTGGTATTATTAATATTTCACTTCCCATCATTTCATGAAGGGTAGCATAGAAACAATGAACCTTCAAACCACATTTCAAATTAAACCAAGGGTGTGGTTACATTTTATGGGGAGACTTTCATCTTGCCTGGAATATTTGTCTTTCCTCCAGCAATGAGACCATAGTGGTTTAACAGCTGCTGGTCACCATTAATCACACAACACTGCATCCTTTCTCCTGAACTATACCCTCCTCCATCAGCTTACAACTGTACATTTGAAGTTTGAATTGGCTTCAGACAGGGCAAGGCATTTTTGTGCTCCAATTCACCCTGAATCAACATCTGTACTGGTGCACCCACCAATTGGAACCGCCTGAAAGCCACCTCACCTCCCATCATCTGCATGGAACCGACTGGAATACAACAATCAGAATGCAAATGTTTATTTCGGGCAGCTCCTTGATGCGTGTGGACCCCTACACTCCAAATGATCCACACAAGCAACTGAATGACGTCACAACAGGTCGTCAATTCAAGACTCGTGAACTGTTAGATCAGTGTCCCGATAGCATTTTGATTTGGTGCCCCTTTCCGCGATGAATTCTTATTTTTCTCCTACCTTACAGTTCTTTCAGTGGCTACAAAGACTAAAGAAGACAGTACTGCAATGACAAGCCAGCATAAAGAGAGCCTCCCAAATTGACATCAGTACTGTACAACATTTACGTAATTTTGCTTTTTGTAAGAGGGAGGCTTGGGAGAATTTTCGAGTTCTTGTTTCACCTTTGGTTAAACAGCATCTCATTCACTTCCGAGCCAACTCATCACCTCTATTTACACGATGGACGAAGAAATTTATACGATAGATTAAGAAATAAGATTGTGTATTGTGTGTTAGCTCTCATACGAGCCTCAACAAGGTAGACAAAAAAAAATGTATGATGATGATTGTGATATGTACCATACACTTTCCAAAGCGGTGCTGCTGAAGCAGTGTCTTGGCACAGGCTACGCTGGTCGGTTTGTCATTACCTTCCCAGCAGACAGTCAGGACAGGAATTTTAAATTTGACCATGGTCCCGGCGATAGCTCACCTACTCTTCATGAAGGACACCATGGGATCTTTCACATCCACCAACTAATGCTGGCAGACAGGATGCCCGGTTTAACGTCCATCCAAGGGACGGCACACACATTGATGCCTCATCCTGCCTGTGAAACAACCGGATGACAGTTTATAGCTGGGCCAACATTTGAACCCAAGCTAGACAGCTCAGAAGCGTGTATGCATAACCTCTAGGCTATCTTGCCAGCTCATCTTCAATGTAGAGGTATACATGATGAGCAAGAAAAATATTTCATGGATGTATGTTCAAAAAAAAGTTGGCGTTTCTCAAACTATTGTGAGTTTCTCGTTTGCAAAACTTTTTCAAAAGCCCTCGTATGCTTTTTTTTTTTTGCCTATTTATAAATTTTGATTTAAACTTCTCATCGGAGGGACAGCTCAACATATGTAGGCTGAATATGTAGACATCCCATGCTATTTTGATTGCCACCTGCATTCAACAATCTCGAATGAGCTAAGATCCTCGTCCTCTTAATGATGATGTCATGAAAACGAATATGACGTCATTGTGATGTATCAGGTTTGCGATATATTATCTGTGCTAATGCCCGGCTTGATTCCAGAAAACAAAATTCAAACAGCTTGCCTAGTATGTCAAGTAAAGACATGGAGCCTTTGCCACTTACCACTCACGATTGACGTTTTGTCTTTTTTTTTTTATATCTTTTATTCTTTATCTTGTTTTTCTACAAGCTGAGAAGACTAAAAACATTGCACAAATTCTGCTGATGAACATGTACTGTTTTAATGCTGAATGAAATATAAGTCGATAATCGGTAAGGTCATTATTATTATTCTTCTTAAGGAATGAACAGACGTCATTGTTTCACCTGGGAATTTTTTTTGAAATGAATTCATTATTCGTTTTGAGAAAACATCCTGCTTTCTGAATTCCATTGTCATATCTCTCACCTTTTGTTTCGTCATGTCGAGCAATCCCACGGAGTAGCGCTCACAGTTAAGATAGCCGCGTACAGTGTACATGGCCTTGTGGAACAGCCGCTCGATGTCAGTGAGTTCCTCAAACACCTTACTGGCAGCCCACAGCAACACCTGGCAACCAAACAAAGTTCATAAATGAAGGGATTCCAATCGGTTTTTGTCACATGACCAAATTCAAAATGTCCCACAGGTGCAAACAGGACGTTTACCTGGCCTCGACGGGTCTCACAGGAATGCATGTATGAGAGATGATGGGTTTTCAAACAAACCGACACAAATATCAGGTATTTAAGAAACACCTGCGCAATACACACACAACACAAACAAACATATTGTGGCTTCATTATGATATGTTAGTTATTGCGTCGGAAATCCACCACGTGTGTGTGTGTGTGTGTGTGTGTGTGTGTGTGTGTGTGTGTGTGTGTGTGTGTGTGTGTGTGTGTGTGTGTGTGTGTGTGTGTGTGTGTGTGTGTGTGTGTGTGTGTGTGTGTAAGATATGTCATACGTAAATATATGTGTATATAATATTGTTGCAGTTATGGAAAAGACCACCATGCATTCAGACACGTTGGATTTTCCCCAGACAGATATTTCTTTAGTTTATACTTAGATAGATTTCGTACCCATTGTTTCGAAGGATTTTGGGAGGGAGAAGTGTTGTGAGTTTATCATGTTTAATTTCTCTTTAATCCCTCCATCAATCCATATTTCAACCCTTCTTTAACTCCAGCTACCCATCCATCACCGGTCCCTCACCCTTAGCCTTTCAAATCCCGTAATTCACGACCCTGATGTTTCCTCTTCAAACCCCATCACCCCAACGGGAAACTTCCCTCACCTCACCTGAATCCACCCTTTCATTCCTCCATCTCAAACCCCTACCCTCATCCTTTCAGCTCCAAACACCCACTTTACACCACCCCTTCAAGCCTTCCCTCCCTACTTTTCATTCCACATCCAAACCATCCCCCTACCACACGTCATAAATTACCTGATTAGTTTTACTCGTTCAATACAATGGACTCAAATTACTCCAATTGGGTACAAAAAATTCTTAATCATGTTCAAATCAGCGGAATTAAATAGACCTTCCTTTTCAATGCCTGCAAAACTCCCATTTAAAAAACAATAAAGCCTATCAATAGAGCTGCAGGATCATTAATGCTGCAGCTATCGCTGTAGCTGACTTCATAGTGTGTTCAATGGGGGGAAAAAACAACCTCACCCCCTCTCAGCGATTGTAAGAGCAGATCACTTTGACCTCTGTGGAGAGCGGATATGAAAATGAGTGAATGAAGTTGGTGGTAAAAGGCTGGAAGTCTTCACGCTCAGATATTCGAGATGCCTTTCCAGAGATCACAAGTAGATTCCAGGCACCTTCTCACAGAGATCAGCAAGCGCTCTCGTGGACCAAACAGCTTTTTCACGGAGATCTCAATTCTGCTCTGCTCTTCACTCGTCTTATTTGCCGAGATGTTTCGACTCGTCTTATTTGCCAGGAGCGCTCTCGACTCATCTCATGTGCCAGGACTTTTGATTCGTCTCAATCTTGTCCCTCAAGCTCTCTTTACGAGTCCTTTGGCCAAGCATGCACTGACGTTTGCCTTTTCATTGTGATTTCTGTCCGTCTATTGCAAATACATGCTCATGATTGCCATCATACCTGCCATTGCTGATAGACCAAGCAAATACCTGCCATGGCTGATTGAATAAACCTTGTTGTGGTTGTTGAACACATGTATTCGTTAAACTGTTAAACATTTCTGACCTGCTCGCTTTTGTTCTTTCCTCCACTGGTTCGACATCGTGGTAGGTTTAGTTAGATGGGCAGTTTTGCCTCACTGATTGGCTCCGAGTGGTGGGCTTGGGATCCTCAGATCCTGAGTTCAAATCCCACTCAGCTGTTAAATTAATACCAGGTGGAGTTGATCCTGCCTGTCATTCTTCCGAGGTCGGCAAAATGAGTGCCAGCATGCTGGTATCCTGTGTCGAAGTGGTGACCCATCCAGGATTGTGCCCAATAGCCCAGGAGACTGCTTAGGCAGCACCAACGCTCTGTACAGAGTATGGTCCCAAAGGATGGATGGACGGATTGGCTCTGTGATTAGCCAATGGCCATCCACAGTGTGCTCGGCTGTAAATAATAGACGGGTGGCTGTTGAGGGCATGACCATGAATTAGGGTTGCCGTGCCAATGGTAAGGTAACGCATCACCAAGGAGCGAAAACCCTGTTAGGCTCGGTAGTTCTAATAAACGAATAGGATGACCTAACAACCTGTCGGACCATAGAGTTATCTGTGGCCAGCGGCCTCAGGACCGGAGGGCGGGTAAAGGTCCGAAGAGCTCCCTCAAAATAACCACGGCTCCATGACAATATGTGTACTACTTCACGTATAATATGTGTATGATGACATATCAATATCATGTATGTAATAAGTACAATATGTATATAAATCACAATCATGCATGTGTATGTGCAAATCATGATTCATGTACTGTATGCGTTTGTGCGTGTGTACATGCCACCGCCACCGGTCATCATCTCCACTTATGAGTAAGACTGAATGGAGCCTTCACCGGTCCTGAAGCATCTATCTTCACAACAGCAAAGAACCAGGACTCAGAGACCAAGCAGTCTCCTTATCTGTGCTCCATTCAAAGGAACCCTCCCCGGTACTGACGCATCCATCTTCACCACAGCGAAGAACCATGACTCCTGGACAAAGCTGTCTCCTTATCTGTGCTGTGCCGGATGCAGCTCTCCCTGGTATTGAAGCATCTATATTCACTACAGCAAATAACCACAACTCATGGGCCAAGCTGTCTCCTCATCTGTGCACCATTTAAAGGAATCCTCCCTGATAATGACACATCCATCTTCACCACAGCAAAGAACCACGACTCCTGGAACAAGCAGTCTCCTTATTCGTGCTGTGCCCAATACAGCCCTCCATGGTACTGAAGCATCCAGCTTCACCACAGCAAGGAACGATTCATGGGCCAAGCCCTCTCCTTATCCATGCTGCACCCCATGGAGCCCACCCCAGTACTGAAGCATCCAGCTTATCCTCAGCAATGAATCATGACTCCTGGACCAAGCTGTGTCCTTATCTGTGCGCCTTTCAATGGAGCCTTCCCTCGTACTGAAGCATCCAGCTTCACCACATAAAAGAACCATGACTCCTGGACCAAGCCATATCTTTATCCATGCCATGTCCAATGGAACCCTTTCCTGGCACCAAAGCATCCAGATAAACCACAGTAAGGAACAAGGACGCATGACCAAGAAATCTCCTCGTGCGTTTTCCGAAGTGGTGATGATGTAGATCCAAGCAACCTCCCGTGTGGCCTCTGGTGTACACCTGGGTACACTCGGTCTCGGTCTCTTCCCTCTCAGTCCCACCATTCCCCGGTCTCACCCCTCCTTGACACGACAGAATCGGCAAAACCCGGCAAGGCGAGGGTACCAGACAGCATCACATAAGCATGTAGATTGGCTCAACCCCGGGCGCCATGTGCGTGGCCCTTTGCCCCATCAAAGCAGCTGAAGAAGGCTCGGTTTTCACTCACATCAAAATCGTTGTATTTGGCATGGTCCTCGATCCCACAAAACTCGGTCTCTCTTGTCCTCAACAGGCAGAAATTTTGTGCAAGTGTTCGCAAAAGCTCAGAGCTTCTCTCCCGGGAGCACGAGGTCAACAAGTCCTCCGAAGCTGCGGGGCTTGGCCATACATCACAAACGCATGTCGAAGGGTGTGATACTGGGTGCCTCCTGTGCATCTCATCCTATCGAAGCTGCTGTTTTCGGCTCGGTCTTCACTGCCTTTGAAAGGTTCTTTGCATCCCAGGTGGGAGAGAGGTGACACGATACGCCGCCTCCCCCTCGCTGCCACCATTGTGTGTGTGTGTGTGTGTGTGTGTGTGTGTGTGTGTGTGTGTGTGTGTGTGTGTGTGTGTGTGTGTGTGTGTGTGTGTGTGTGTGTGTGCGCTTTAATGTGTCAGAACAAACAATTGTGTTTCAAACGTGCTCGACCCATCACCAGCATTCGGTCTCATGGCATTAAAGCCATATTTTCAACATCCTTTTTCACCAGTGTTTAATCCTTAGGTGCGGTTGGGTAGGCATTAATCCACAGAGGGTAGTGGTGCAGTGTGGCATATCAGCCAGGTGCTTTTCCAATATTCTGACACATGTTTCTCTTGTACTTGCACGAGTTGCTGCTAGGGCAAAAAAGCATCAGTGGAGTAAAACTAACCCATCTCACGACAGTCTAAACCCAGCTCATGTTCCCTGTTCGTAGATGAACAATCTAACTACAACACTATGAATTCTGCTTCACAACTCTTGGAAGAGTTGACATAGAAGAACCCCCCAAAAAATGCAAACTTGGCCCACTGATTGCATCATTACTGCGGTGAAGTTGATGCAATGCTCCTGCACCTTCAGGCAGGAATATGGAATTTGAGCAGAGTGTTGGCACACAGTAGCTTACAGTTCTCAAAGAGCTCAGTGGGATCTTTTGCATGCAGCAGTGAAACCTGGCAGATGAGACATCCGGCTTGACATCCTTCTAAGAACGGTGCATTCATTCATTTAATCCTCTGCCTGCTAAACACCAAAGTTTTGGTTTCCAGTTGGGTTGGGAATGGAACTCAGACAAGAAACCTCAGTGGTGAGCATGAGACCTCTGAACTCTCCTGCCAGCCCAGTGTATTGATTACAGAGTGGGGAAATGAAACAGCATTTACTTTGGAACATTCCTGGTGGTAATGATGGATGATGTACGAGTTTTAAAGACCTCTCTGATCGGAAGTTGGTCTGCACAGTAATGGTTCCAAAGAGATCTATGAATACATCCTCTTAGAATAAAAATCATTTCATTAAAACATATAACATTATAGCTGGTAAAAATGTATCACTATAATTTGTATTTTGTATGAAGTCGAGGCTCATTGAAGAGTGAGAAACTATTATGAATTATTATTATTATTATTACATTGTAACAAAAAAAAGAGCAATCAGAGATTGCAGCCCCTCGCAAGGACTTGTTTTGTGTGATGTGTTGTGTGGTGTTTGTGGACTGGTGTGTTACGTAATTAATGAGACATAATTAGAACTGGCACTTTATAACTATTGGCAGTGACGACTGGTTCAACGATTTCAGAGAAGATTTTTGAAGGTTTTTAAGAAAAAAAAAAAACTATATGGCTGCCGAATCACATAACCGACGACATCATCAAAAAAAAAAAAATTGTGGACCATTTTATCCCTAGATGACCCTGAAAATTTTTCATACTGATCAGATGTAGCGTTCCACATATGCAATTATGATATCAAAACGAAGGCACTTATGACATCATAAAAAAAATCACATTCCCCATGAGGAGTACTTGCTATGTGCTGAGTTTCAGAGATACAGAGGTACAACATTTTCCCATTTTTCCAATACAGCTACCAAACCACGCGACCCATGACGTCATAATTATCATCAAAAAATTCTACATGAGTAGTCGCACCAATGGTGAACATTTTCTCTCAATCCGACAAGCAGTTGCAGAGAAAAAAAAACACGAAAGTTCTGTGCAAATGAACAAATGGACCCAAATGCAATACCATCTCCTTCGGCGAGGGTAACAAGTTATTTATTGCAGTAAAGATGAAGTTTCATGTATGTATCATGAGTTTAAGGATATTACTGTTTTTGAGAAGTTATTTATTATCGTGCACATAACCTCACCTCCTCGTCAAGCTTGCTGAAACACGTGTCGCTCACTTTGTTGATGGCCATAATGATGGCCACCACGTCCTTGCCATTCATGATGGGAGTCGCCAGAATGTTTTTGGTCGTGTAATCAGTGAGCTTGTCAGTAAAATCGCAAAACAAGGGGTTCTGCAAAAAAAGAGTTGTAAAGTTTCTAGCTGTCAGTGTTAACTTTGCTAACTGAAGTCAAACATTAGGATTAAACTTGATTTAGGTTTGTTGGGCATAGACAGACCCTAAAGCTGCTGGAAAGGAGGAGAATATGGATCAAGGTGGTCGGTGGAGTGTGCAAAAGGCTATTCAAGCAAGATACTAAATTTTAGAAGAAACGTCAACAAATATTTTTCAACGTACGAGTGTTATTGGCTCGTAAGAAAAAGAAAGCATCACCAATCACACTTTGGAAGGGATGTTAACACTGAAGTCCTATCTGCTTGCATGTTTGAGCATGTTGAAGATTTTCAGGTACTTTTTTTAATAAAAGTAGGCCATTGTGTTCCAGTACCCTTGTCGAATGCTTTACTGCCTTGTTTGAAGGAAGCTTCAGCTGTACATTACCAATGAGTCGTAATCTGTTCCTGAGTATATCCTCAGCTATTAAAATGCTCAACATTGATGCCCCAAAAGTGGGGATTGGAATCAACAAAAACAACAAGTTCATCTGACCAAAGTATTATTAACCAAGTATAGAAAACAATGTGGGGATGGTATGAAAGGAAGTTTGTCACATTTATGAAGATAACATTTTCTTATGATGCTCCTCAAGCAACATTTCCTCACTGTTTACATCATCAAAAGTCTTGTGATTTCTACCTGAGTTTGCAAAGGACTATTCTCCGTCATTTTTTTAAATTGCTTTGAACATGTTTCTTTGTTTTTTCAAGCATTCGCTGAAGCACTGCTTTTTGGATAATGCAAATACAATTTAGAATTGTGTTGAAACATGAGCATTATAAATACAGCAGCAATTTCCACCTTAGAAATACGTATTAGTATTATAGGAGGAGGAGATTGGGACCATACTCTGTGCAGAGCGTTGGTGCTGCTTAAAGCCCAAATCACATTTGCTCTATGGCGAGGATACGGCGGCCGTACCCCCCCCCCCCTGATTTGACAGAAACGTGCGGCGGCCGCAGAGTTTCTGAGGTGGCCTCAGGGTGGCCCTACGCCATATGGCTATCTTTTACAGGCCGTAGGGGTCGCCGTGGAATTATAGCGTGGAGTTATAACTTTTTTCATTTCTACGTTGGCCGTAGCAATTCGACAATCCGTAAAAAAATAACTGGTACATATATACCCACTCGTTACCGTCCGTCACGCCGCACGTTCACCTTAGGGCCCCCCTGCAGTCGCCTTGCGGGCACCTTGAGGCTACCTTGCGTCTGCCCTGAAAACTCTATGGCCGCCGCAGGGACGCCCTAAGGTCACCGTGCGACATCAAATCAAAGACCGTACGGCACCTCCACGTTTTCGGTCTCCACAATTTCTAAATACCCCGTGCGGCGACCCGAAAAATAAAAACATATGTGACTGCTACATTGTGTGACCGTGGAAATACTGCGGCCACCCTATAATTGCTAGTGGCCGTAGATTTTGTCGACCCTACGGCCGCCGTGCCAAATGTGACAGGCCTAAGCAGTCTCCTTGGCTATTGGGCACAATCCTGGATGGGTCACCACTCCGACACGGTATACCAGCAAGCCGGCACTCATTTTGCCGACATCAGAAGGATGACAGGCTGAGTTAACCCCACCTGGTATTAATTCAACAGCTGAACGGGATTTCAACTCAGGACCCGAGAATCCAAGGCCCGCCACCCTAACCATTAAGCCAACACCAGGTGTATTAGTATTATAGTCCAGTCAATATGTGGTTCAAGATGGAGCTAATTGTAAAATATATAATTTGTGTTGCCACTATTCTATAATCCATACCATACAACATATCAAAAATGTAGATGAACATTTTCATTTTTAAAATGTTGTGTATTTTAGTATAAATTCACTGTGCCAGTGAACATTTGGAGAGTGAATATACTGTATGGTTTGCATTTATGCATGCTACCCCCAATTCAGCTGGGATGCTTTTGATATTATAAGTTGGTCTTTACATTATGGCCCAGCTGAAAAGCAGCACCATATGTTGGGATCGGTAGCATCCGTCTGTCCGTCAAAGGTGAATTTCATGAAGGCCCCCAACACAACATCCAGTAAGAAGACATTTTTCTGTCGATGCTGCTCTGAACATGATGATTTTGACGAAAGTGTTCAATACTCCCCTTGTGGTCCCCTACATGCCTGAAAATACTGGTCAGAAATACACTGTGGAAGAAAAAATACTGGATGTATGCAGTCCATCACCAGGGGTACCATTGTACGTGCACTGTGTTGTCGGCGATTTTGAGAGAAAATTTCTGCATGAACTTCTTCTGTGCAGATTCACACTTTGCCACCAACAGCTGCAGAAGCAGAAGCACGATGTCACTGCACCCACATTACAAGTTCAGCAGTGGATGGGCAAGCTCTTGAATCCAGAAGAGTGGGGTTAGGTATTGGTCCATGGTCGACTTGAACCATGAAAAATGGATTTTCCACCAGCTCCAGAAGCTCGACTGAAGGTGATCAGATGCAAATGCAATGTGGTCTGTGATATGAAACGGTGTACCTGCAAAAAACATGGTCTGGAATGCTCTCACTTCTCACTCACCCTTAGCTTCTATGGACAACATGGATGAAGAACTGTGAAACGTCATATATGGAGTTAAAATGGCTGTTTAGTTTTGGATAGCTGGTTTTGATAACAAACAAAGTTATCTGTTGTTTGCATTTAATATTAATGTATGTATGTTCCAAATATATGGCACCATGCACGTTATGCCTACAATTAATGAATTTACTATAATTAGTGTACATTACATGCATAATGCGTAGCATGGATATATTTCTTCACATACCAAGAATGTTGATCAATTACATTAAAGAACGTATCACATATCGGGCATATTGTTACGGTTGTGTAGGTAGATGGAGGAATTTCATAGCAAGTTAGGATTGTATAGAGTTGCTTGGTCCGTGGACGAGTAGGAAACATCTTGATGTAAATTAGGTAGGGAGACTTTGAGCTTAAGTGTTACTTGTCACCACACGGGGGTGGTGCCATGTTAATTAGATAGGGATTAAGGCCAATTTCCCCCAGGATGTAATTGCCACGTGTGACCTTTTCCTTATGTTTTTGTATTTCAAGACCGGCGATAAAGGGGAATCACATCCTTTAAACAACTATACCCATGTAGCACATCCAAGCAGGCAAAAAGCCCCGCCTTCCCGGCTTCGTATCAGCAAGTCACGCCCCTGGAGTGGATGATTTATAGACGTGACATCAGAGAGCGGAGAGAAGAAGAGTGAGGTTGAAGGTGACAGGAGTAGTGAGAGGACACGGTTCGTGAGAAATGTGGCTGGGACAGAGGATTTCGCTTTGCTCTCCTCTCGGCATGATAAAATGGCTACGCGATTCTCGTGTCGTGCTGTAAATTTGCCCGCATGCAGGGTAAGATGCTAATCATTGACTGTTCAGCTGAACCGTGAAGTGTGTACGTTTCTGAGGAGGGAAGCAGAATGTGCTGCATGGCCTGATCATGGGGCCTCAGAGATCACCTCGTCGTGTGGTCGAGGAAGGTGGACGATCCTTGTGAGCAGACCTCATGTCCGAGAGGAACATTCGGCATATTCGGTCATGAGAAGAAGCTGCACGGCAGTTGGTGAGCCGTGGTGTTGAATACTGCCTCACGAATTACCTCATGTACGTTTCCCGCCAATAGAGCGACTTGGCACCATTTTGGGTGCATCTTCCCGCTCAGGACAAAGCGGCTTGATCGCAAAGTTCAAGAGACCACCTCTGGACAAAGCTAAGTGCCAGAATAAAGGGAGGATTTGCTTTTGTTTTGTTTCCCCCTTGTCTGTATTAAAGTCTGTGTGTAGAGGCACATCGACTTTGGATTCTAATTGACCTCACACTTTATTATTACTGCCCTTGTAAATATTGGTTCACAAAAAAGTAAGTGACCACTATATTCGTTATTGGTGTCTGTCTGTCTGTCTGTCTGTCTGTCTCGAGCATAGCTCCGTGGGTTTTGATCCGATCCTGATAAAATTTTGGTGGGAGGTTTATATCATGATGCAGTTGTGTTTTCTTGAGAATGGGCATGGTGCGCCCTTTATGGGCGGAGCCACGCCCAAAAAACATGTGTTTTTAGGGGGTAGCTAATTTCAATTTGCATCTTCTCCGAGGGGGTTTGTCGAATCTGGCAGGGGTTTCGGTATTTGGTTAGCCCAATGGCACCTGCATAGCCCCATGGAGCTCGATTTTTCATTTTCGTCCCAAGGTCAAGGTCACATGGTCACGAACTTAGAAAATTGCGAATTTTGACATAAAAATCCATCTTCTCCGAGGGGGTTTGTTGAATCTGGGAGGGTTTTCGGTATTTGGTTAGCCCAATGGCACCTGCATAGCCCCACGAAGCTCGATTTTTCATTTTCGTCCCAAGGTCTAGGTCACAAGGTCACGAACTTAGAAAACTGCAAATTTTGACATAAAAATCATACGACCGCCCGAACTTTGAGAGCTAGGATGACAATATTTTTATGCATAATCTTGAGGTCATTCCCCACCTAAAGTCTTGAAACCATTTTGCTCTATCTCGAACACCTTGCCCGTGGCGCCCCCTTCAAGTTTGTTTTTACGCTGATTTCATCAAAGTATGGATAATCCGATGAGTGTGAAATGCCATATAGCCGATATGACGTTATATTGTTCCTGGAATGTTCCAGAGGAAGTTTTACACCAAAGGTCATAATCCTTGACCTTTGACCTTTAAAGTTCCCAAAGGTCAAATTTCCCAAGCTGTGGGAATCGAACCGGGTTTTCGACCTTCTTCGACGAACTAACTCCAATAAGCTATAGCACATATCCTGTTTCCATATTTTAATGTCCACAACATTGTTTTGGGACCTTTAAAGGTTATGCAAAGGTCAAATTTTGAAAGTTGTTGAACGAAACCGGGTTTTCGACATTTTTCAGCAAATAACCTGTTACTCGTACCACATCATGTTGATCATTTTTATAACTTGGTCAAAAATTATCACATTGGCTTATCCTTGGCTTCTGAAACAATCTACATCGTCAAATACCGCTCGTGAACCATCGTCGTCTTCAGACTTGTTTCTTCTATTTCGGCGATTCGGCCTTGTCGGTGTTAACCGCACGTCCACCACAATTAGGTCAGGGGATTAACCTAACGGGCCAGACCTGCAACAGTATTGTGCCAACATCATGTTGTGCCAACATAACTGGTTAAAGTGCTCCCAGTTTGACCATCATTGTGTAGGTCTCGTTGAAACGAATTGAGCAATGTATGAACTATTCCCATGATGGAGTTTGGGAGACCGAATTGTACGCTTCTACAAAAGTGGCACATAAAATGCATGAACTCCACCTGTAGTGAAAGTTAATCATAATATAATGGGCGTAAGCCTGGAACTTCTAACACACTTTTCTCCGAACATATTCTGTTCATACTTCCGAAATCTTCACATTATGTGTTCCATGTGTTTACGCAGGTGATAGCGGATTCAAAAAATCGAATATAGATAGAATTTTCAAAGAGGGAATCGATGACGTCACAATCAGCAGCGTTCAGCGGCAAACCGACACCCGGGTCCCAGACGACGTGCTTTACTTAACTAAGTCCATGAGTTCAGGACGTTTGTTCAACTCAGCATTTATGACTTTTTATCCTGCCATGTTGTTAATCTGTTGATGGAGGTAATATAGAAATGATGAATATGTCAAATCGTTTGTGTTACTCATCCGGCACTGTGTGTCAAGACCAATAATCTAAAGCGACCGGTCTCAAACGCTACCATGGGCACCCAGACACGCCACCGATATGAACTGAGCTGTTGAATGCGGCAGAAAACATCCAAAGAAACAACCGAAACCGAGTATTGTGATCCGTCCTGTCCCCCATACCCGTCGCAGACGGGTATCTGATAGTTTTACTAATGTTGCATGAAATTATTTTGTCAATATTTCAGATATAATGTTCGTGATTAATTATAACCTCCACCACCGAAGGTGAGGGAGGTTATATTTTCACCCCTTTCTGTCTGTTTGTGTACAGGATATCTCAAAAAGTTGTGGACGGATCCGGATGAAATTCTGTGGACAGGTTCAGTGTGTGACACCGATGAACTGATTACATTTTGGTGAAGATCCGGATGCGGATCCGACTACTAGAATTTTTAAAGTGATTCTTCACCATTGAGAGATAGGGCCAAAAACGATATACGAGGTATAAACATGATATCTCAAAAAGTTGTGGACGAATTCAGACGAAACTTGGTAGACAGGTTGGGTGTGTGACAAGGAAGAATTGATTCGATTTTGGTGAAGATCCAAATCTGGATTATTGAATTTTTAAGTGACTCTTCACCCTTGAGCGATAGGGACAAAAACAATATAGTACTGTATAGCATGATATTTCAAAAATGTATTGGGCCCAATATGTTCTCGTGGATCAGACATTACGTGGCAGAGGTACGCGCTCTACCGAGTGCCCTTCTAATTTATCAATGTAACACAGTAAAAATAAAATATTTTGCAATTAGTTCCAGGTTCACCCTTTTCCCTGCTGGAGGGACTGGACTATCAGGGTACTTTATCAAGGTACTTTAGTTCACGTATTTTGAGATATGCTCTGTCATACTTGCTGAGGTCTCCATTTATGCATGATATATCAGTTCACATACTCATATCAGAATCTGCAGAATTCAAAAATGCAGCTAACCAAACAAACCTGCCTGAATTAGCTGCGCAATTTCAACAACAAAGAGCTCATCAGACTCACATTAAAGGTAACCCCCAGCCCCAAGAGGTATCCGCAACATGCCCTAAGTTTGAATGAGTACTTCATATTGGGGGAGAAGTATTGGTCGGACATGTTATGAAGCAGGGTTAATCTTTGTCGACACCAGTACAAGTAATCAAGAGGTGGCTGTACACATTTGTTTGCTTTGTTCACCTCATTTAAAATATAAGTGGGGCAGCCATCTGAACGCCCTCTGTGAGAAGGCATGTTGCAATTTCCAAAGCCAAATGTTGGCACTGCATAAGAACGGCATGTAATGACATGATGACCAAACCAAGGAAGAATGACAGTTCAAAATTTACACCGAATGAAGAGAAGAATTTCCATATTATCCTTTCCAATTACAAAAGCACAGGCTCATTCACAAGTGACGCTACGCCTTTACATCAATCGACTACACGGAGTCATTGGCGAGGTGGTTATGGCATGCAGGGGATGATTAAAACATCATTAGTTCAAAGTGTGTGACACATCATAGCCACGACGACGACAATTTGGTTAGCCAAAACCACTTAGCTAAGTCAGTTGAGAGATTCATTCGAAATCATGCTGATGGGCCGAGTGACGCACTCGTATGTTACACCCACCAGGTGAACAGTTTCACATTTTGACGTGGTTTATGAGCCTCAGTACCCCACATCCTAGGGACTTATTACTTGATTTTAAGTGCTCAGTGCAAGCATTACAAAATAAACATGACATCAAGGCATTAAGCCAATATTGGCTCATGCACATTGGTAGTTTGAGATTGATCCTCAACAATAACTTGTAAATACAGGCTTGAGGTGGAAGATGGACATGCATATAAACTTTAATTACAAGAGTATTATATGAGATGACTATCTCAGGATTAAGAATGAAGTTGTCACTGGGTAAAATAACTTAAAAACTTATTTAAACTTCTTTATACCTCCATCTTAAAACTTAGTGGCAAGCATCTGCTCTTGAACTTCTGTACATTTGTAAATAGGACATTGAAAATCATGTTGTACAAATAAGACAAAAACATGCGAATATTTTTTTTTTTAAGTACAACAATGTTTATGTTTGAATAAAAAATAAATTTGTCATCTCTTACTAAAAATAAATACTCACACATCTACTGAAACATTAACATAAAATGTGACCCTCCAGTACAAAACCAGTCGGAAGTCGCAAAAATTCAATATCGAGTTATTAGGTTTATTTGAAAGCCCATAACATAAGCATCACAACGGTGTATTACACATGGTGGTCCGTCACAAACTGACCGAGATATCTTACGATGAAGTTTTACAACACACGTTATTGGGAAAATCGAAATAACCGGATATTAGCTTCTGGAGTTTGAGAAGCTATTGCTAGTATACGTTGCTAAGGACTGTTTCTCAAACTCCAGAAGCTAATATCTGGTTATTTCGATTTTCCAAATAACGTGTGTTGTAAAACTTCATCGTAAGATATCTCGGTCAGTTTGTGACGGACCACCATGTATAATACACCGTTGTGATGCTTATGTTATGGGCTTTCAAATAAACCCAATAACTCAATATTGAATTTTTGCGACTTCCGACTGGTTTTGTACTGGAGGGTCACAAATAACATTGTTGCTTCTTGGACTACTGTGAGCATGTCATTTGTCTAACTTTTTGAACATAGTCTCAATTTCACTCAGTGGTGTAATGGTGAGAGTGTCTGCTCTGAGTCTGGGAGGTTTGTAGTTCAAACGTGACCAAGTCCATGTCATAACAGAGACTTTTAAAATGGTACTTGACAACCCGTGAACCCGTTGGGTTCCCGTTGTGACAGCGGTTGATAAAAAAAAAAATCATTTCAAAAAAAAAGAAAGAAAATAAAAAAGATAGCTCCGGCAAACTATACCGCTGAGATTGCTTGCATTGATCAAATAATCCCGAAGAGTACTTGATAGAAACAGGAATTGATTTTTTTAATAATTTTTTTCGTTGTCCGATTTGAACGAAACTTGATATTGCGCGTCAATGTGAAAAAAAAACGGAGAAAACAAAGTCAAAGAAATTATTGTACATCATCTTCGAAACACAATTTTATTTATTAATGAACACGGAAGTATTAGATCAAAATGGCGGTTTATTTTATGCTTAAAATAAATCGTTCTTTGTCTATATTAAATCATTGAGATTTTTCAATAAATCATTTCAAGAAAAAAACAAAGATAGCTCCAGCGAACTATACCACTGAGGTTGTTTGCATTAATCAAATTCTCCCGGAGTACTTGACTGAATCAGGAATTGAATTTTTTAAATAATCTTTTCGTTGCCCAATTTGAACGAAACTTGATACTGCACACCACAGGAGAATGGTGAGTAAGGTGGCCCTAAATTTTTTGTGCTATCATGTACTGTTGTGGTTGTATTTGGGGAACATATATATATATATATATATATATATATATATATATATATATATATATACATATACATATACATACACACAAGATGAGAGTTTTCGTAATATATTGATGAACACGGAAGTATTAGATCAAAATGGCAATGTTTATTTTATGCTTAAAAATAAATCGTTCTTTGTCTATACTAAATGATTGAGATTTTTAAATAAATAATTTCAAGAAAAAAAAGATAGCTCCAGCGAACGATACCACTGAGGTTGTTTTCATTGATCAAATACTCCCGAAGAGTACTTGACTGAATCGGGAATTGATTTTAATAATCTTTTTGTTGCCCGATTTGAACGAAACTTGATACTGCAAACTGCAAGAGAATGGTGAATAAGGTGGCCCTAAAATGTTTGTGCTATCGTGTATTGCTTTGGCTGTATTTCGGGAACATACATACAAGATTAGAGTTTTAGTAATATATAGATAGAGAGATAGATAGAAGATGTACTACTTCCTTGCTTGACACTCAGTATTAAACTGGATAGAAAATGGACAA
>NC_140961.1:72328540-72341040 GCF_056783735.1 Eptatretus burgeri | reverse complement strand
TATATATATATATATATATATATATATATATATATATATATATATATATATATATATATATATATATATATATACATACATATACAGTAGACTAGGCCTAAGTCGTCACCATCGGGACCGAGAAAAAAGTGACGACTTAGAAATGTGACGACTTACGCGTATGCGAACATTCATAATGACTGTGGGGTGAAGGATGAAGTCGCGCGTGGCCTGGACACGTATGTGTGAGAGCAGGCTATTGTACCAAAAGGAAAACACAATCCTCGGGGCATAGGTGGGGGTGAGTTGGTGAGTTGGAAAGTGATCAAGCAAAGATGGAATTCATGAATCAGTTTATCAAAAGTAAAGATAATGAACAACTCCGTAAGACAACTCGTATACCATCGGCGATGGTATGGTGACAAATTACATGACACACAGTCATCGTGGTGATGATTACCACTCAATGCCTATGTGTAAGTGAGTGCGGTAATGTACAAAACAAGCCAATATAAAACCATGATCGGACTTCAACACTAAGCTCGATTGATCCTTTACTTCTTCGCGAAGTAATCCGTTATGTTTGACTGCCTCAAACTCTTGGGCATCTGGTGCATGAGAAAGGATTCAAACCGGTCATTGTATTCCATGATGTTGGCTGGGCAATCCTCCACCGAAAGACAGTATCGGCCGAATATTTGGCCGAATTGGCCGAAACCGAATATTTGGTTGAGCCGACATTTGCCGAAACCAGATGATGAGTGCGTCACCGACATCTTCAAAGGACACACATTTCACGCATTGCACACTTCCCACCGGCCTCACGATCTTCTCCACTTGTCCAAATATCTTGCCCTTATTCTTCAAGATATCGTTCAATGTCTGCCGTTTGATGTCCAACTTCTCAGAAATGTCTGTTTTCTTCATCAGTGGATTTGCCTCGCAAAACTGGATAATGTCGTATTTTTCTTGGTAGGTTTTAGTTGTAAGCTTACGCTTAGTCGCCATTGTCCTGCCTGCAGTGTGATCAACGTGCGAACGTAGTTATAAATAGCCTATCACTGGCGGTGTACACCAATGAGCGAGCATCACGATTCCATGAAATCGGGCTTCTCATGAGGCAGCAGCTCCGTGTGACGAGTTAGGAGTGGTAATTTACTTGAGTTTCCATTACATGGGAATGGACAACATCTGACGACTTAGACGAAGTGACGACTTAGAGAGGGATGACCCTTTATTCAAAGGGATTTAACATGAGATAAATTCGGGACTTTTTGACGCTGCCGACTGAGGCGAAGTGACGAGTTACACACTGCCGACTTACACCTAGTCTACTGTAATATATATATATATATATATATATATATATATATATATATATAAATAAATATATATATATATAAATATATATATAAATATATATATATAAATATATATATATAAATATATACATATATAAATATATATATATAAATATATAAATATATATATAAATATATATATATATATATATAAATATATATATATATATAGCTCTGGAAAAAATAAGAGACCACTCCAAAAAAAAAAATTAAATCAGCATCTCTAAATGTGTGGCAGCCATTCCATTCAAGTGTCTGTTGAATTCCAACACAGGCACACCTCATTCTACTTAGTGAGGTACTGATTAGGTGATCACCTGAACCGAATGTTATTTAACAAGGAAAAGTATAAAAACCACTGCTGTGGTCATCACTATCCTCTTGCAATAGGACCAGCTGGATGGCAAAAACAGTGCTTGTAGTACCTCAAAAGTAATTGGAATCAAAAAATATAACTATTGACCATGCCAAAAGAGTTGAAAAGAAAAGTTTTGAGTGAGGAAAAGAAGGGTTCAATTTTGGCTTTACGAGCAGAGGGATACTGTGAGAGTCATGTTGAATCCATCCTTAAAATTTCAAAGACGGCAGTTCATAAGAACAAGGTCAAGCAGCAGACATTGGGGACAACAAAGCTACAGACTGGCAGAGGGTGAAAACGACTTTCCACTGACCGGGATGACTGCCAACTCATTCGAATGCCACTCAACAACTGTCGGCTGACATCAAGTGACCTACAAAAAGAATGGCAAACAGCAGCTGGGGTGAAGTGCACGGCGAGGACGGTTCGAAACAGGCTCCAAGGAGCAGGGCTGTCGTCGTGCAAAGCTCGAAATAAGCCCTTCATCAATGAGAAGCAAATAAGAGCCAGGCTGAGGTTTGCAAAAGACCATAAGGATTGGACCATAGAGGACTGGAGTAAGGTCATCTGCTCTGATGAGTCCAATTTTCAGCTTTGCCCAACACCTGGTCGTCTAATGGTTAGACGGAGACCTGGAGAAGCCTACAAGCCACAGTGTCTCGCACCCACTGTGAAATTTGGTGGAGGATCGGTGATGATCTGGGGCTGCTTCAGCAAGGCTGGAATTGGGCAGATTTGTCTTTGTGAAGGACTCATGAATCAAGCCACGTACAAGGTTGTCGTGGAAGAACACTTGCTTTCTTCTGCTCTGACAATGTTCCCCAACTCTGAGGATTGGTTTTTCCAGCAGGACAATGCTCCATGCCACATAGCCAGGTCAATCAAGGTGTGGATGGAGGACCATCAGATGAAGACCCTGTCATGGCCAGCCTAATCTCCAAACCTGAACCCCATTGAAAACCTCTGGAATGTGATCAAGAGGAAGATGGATGGTCACAAGCTATCAAACAAAGCCGAGCTGCTTGAATTTTTTCGCCAGGAGTGGCATAAAGTCACCCAACAGCAATGTGAAAGACTGGTGGAGAGCATGCCAAGATGCATGAAGGTTGTGATTGAAAATCAGGGTTAGTCCACAAAATATTGATTTCTGAACTCTTCCTAAGTTAAAGCATTAGTATTGCGTTGTTTAAAAATGAATATGAACTTGTTTTGTTTGTATTATTTGAGGTCTGAAAACATTTAATCTTTGTTTTTATTTTGACCAGTTGTCATTTTCTGCAAATAAATGCTCGAAATGACAATATTTGGGAGAAATGTTGTCAGTAGTTTCGAGAATAAAACAAAAATGTTCATTTTACTCAAACACATCCCTGTAAATAGTAAAACCAGAAAAACTGATAATTTTGCAGTGGTCTCTTAATTTTTCCAGAGCTGTACATGTGTGTGTATATATATATATATATATATATATATATATATATATATATATATATATATATATATATATATATATATATATATATATATATATATATATATATATCTATATATCTATATATCTATATATCTATATATCTATATATCTATATATCTATATATCTATATATCTATATATGTATATATCTATATATCTATATATCTATATCTATATCTATATCTATATCTATATCTCTATCTATATCTCTATCTATATCTCTATCTATCTATATCTATATCTCTATATATATCTCTATATCTATCTATCTATCTATCTATCTATCTATCTATCTATCTATATATATATATATATATATATATATATATATATATATATATATATATATATATATATATATAAATATATATATATATATTGTTGCGGTCTTCGCGCCCGCCGGCGTGCGAACGGCCACGTAACTCGAATCGCGGCACGTCGCCCACCGGACGGACAATCCAGTCGTGACCCTCTCGGACTAACGCCGGGAACCAGTCACGGGTGGACCTTTCGGTCTCACCGCGATCGAGCCAATCAGCCCCCGCGTGGGATAGGGTTGCTCGCCAAATTCGAACTACCTAAGTACCCACGCGGAGGGTAGACCGGGCGATCGCACCTCGCCGCAGGTCGACTTCGGACACGGGCCACTTAAGCGACCCGTTCCGTACTATCAGAATAACCGAGCGGTGTTATCGTCGACCTCGACGGTTCGATTAATTATCGGGCGTATTCAGCCCACTACCAACCCTTTACGTGAAGCAAGATGGGGATTCAATGGAGGAAAAGACGAAGCGAAGCGGGAGAACAGTTCAACAATAAAGCACATTTATTCGCGACACACGGGAAGCACACAAATACAATTCCACCAAATGCACACAAAAAAGAAAACACAATTCCATTTACACAAAAAGCAAACATAAAAGTGAAAACACAGTGCAGAGCTAATACCGACTACCGAGCACACGGCAACACTTACACAATTCTACTTCACAGACGGCGCCGACAACACATACCCAAAACCAAGGAAAAGAAATCCCCCACGAATGGGGTAGGCCTGAGGCCGAGACCGGGTCGGGCCTACCCGTCTGGTGATGAGACGCGGAGCGGCGATGGCCCCGCAACCCGCGGGCCTCGTGGACAGTGCCTGGCAGGGGGTGGGAACGGGGCCCCCTTGGTCGCACTATCTCAGCGCGGGGGGAAACAGGAGGGGGTTGCTGATGCTCGGGGTATAGAGGATCTTTATTATATGCGACGAGCGTCTCCACCTCGGCCAGGTCGCGCTGCCGGCCCCCCTCGGGTGCAGCTTCCTGCACGACGCGAGCACCCCCTCGTCTGGTGTCGCCGCCTTTCCACAGCTCCGTCCCCTCCGTTCCGACTCCAACGCACACGACGAGCAGCTCCACCGCCCGCGAAGTCTTGACCCTCTGCTTCCGACTCTCCTCTTCTTGACTCTCCGACCCGTTCTTGTTTGCGACTCTCTCGTTCCGACTCTGACTGACGAACACCGTCCTTTTATCCCCCCCGTAACTTCGCCTTTGACCCCCTCCCTTTGACCTTTCACCTCGCTCCCCATTGGCCCGAGAAAAAGTGGGCGTGAAGGCTTTTTGATCTACAAATTTGCATATATCGATCGTTCTGGAGGCGGGGCCAAATCGCCCCTCGCTCACCGATTGGACGGCAAAAAGTGGGCGTGTGTCGTTTTTGATCCGTTTTTGAAGCAGAAAATCCGTGATTTTGTACACGCTGTTCGACGCGCGTTCTGCATGAGTCCAACACCGGTACCCACAGCGGGGCAAGAACGGTGGCGATGCTACGGTTGCGAGGTGTGACGTGAAGGTCGTGGCGGTTGTGGTGAAGCGGTGTTGTGGTTGGTGGTTGATGTTGTGGTTGTGGTGGTAATCATGGCGGTTGGTCCAAAATAAAGATAGTAAAAGAAAAACGGCTATCCTGAAGAGTCGCAGCTCGCATAAATGACATGTATTCCCACTAGACAACGGGTTCGGGCCTAACTACACATGTACTTACCGAGATACCTCACCTAAGGGACCTGAATGGTGGTTTGCGAATTTGGTAACCACAACACTACCCCCTCCCCTTTTTACAGACTCGTCCCGAGTCGTCAAATTTTCGCGTGCCATCATGTGTAGTTTTCCCCTAGTACATTTTACCTACGGATCCCTGAGTGCGACATTCATGGTATTCGTGTCCCCAAAATAAATAACCTGAGGGCTGCGTAACTACCTAAACAAACTCACTCACACGGACGACTTAAATAAAATTGCCGGCGCTAGACAGACATGCCGGGGGCGCACTCATATTTACAGTACATCTTAACCTTAACTTACAAATTTTACACTAAACCATGGCCCAGGATCATTGAACTCTGCAAAAGAAAGCAGTTAGCAGGGAGCCAGGCTGCCCACATGCAGTCTCTGGCTCCAACAATGCAGGTGACAGGGAACGTGGCTGGCTGCTCACACGCAGTCCAAGGCCTTCCCTTTTGAACTGAACGCAGTGAACCACAACGGTGCATGGGCTGCACAACGCAGTCTCCGTGCCAGCTCAAGTGGCACACGCAATGAGCACAACGAATGGATGCATGAACGGATGGACCGAATGCAGTGAACCACAACGGTGCATGGGCTGCACAAACGCAGTCTCCGTGCCAGCTCAAGTGGCACACGCAATGAACACAACGAATGGATGGATGAATGGATGGACGCAAACACGGTGCACGGGCCGCCACTGCAGGCCCGTGTTGTAGCTGCCAACAGGGCAGTTCTCGCAGCTTGCAAACTGTTGCCTTGATCCTGGCGCACATGGAAATGAACAGGGGGGGGGGGCAAAGCAAAAATTGAACGGGGCTGGTGAACGTGGGCAGTGGGCATGGCATGGCAAAGGCAGCAGGCAAACACAGCCCGCAGAACCAGGCCGTTGCAGGCAAACACAGCCGGCAGATGAACTGGCCGGCACAGGCCTCGAAGAAAAACAGCCAGCAGATGAACTGGCCGGCACAGGCCTTGCAGCACACAGCTGCCGATGAACTTGGCCGGCCTCCGCCTTGAAGCAAAACACGGCCAGCCGATGAAGTTGGCCAGCCTTTGCCGTTCAATGGAGGTTGGTGGAGGGAGTGCGGTGGTGCTGGCCACTTGGAAGGCGGGCTCGGACCTACCTACCTGTCTCCCTCCCAACCTATCGCCTTTGCCTGTCACTGTACATACCCACTCCCTTAATTTGTCAAACCCCAATTTAGCCCCAACTTATTTTTTATTGTTTTTATTTTTACTTCCCCACTATAAATCGTCCCCTAACCCCCTTTATCGTCCTTGTTCGGCTAACCTATCCTGTCACCTAGCCTACTCCCAACCCCTACGTTCCCTTCCCGGAGGGGAACAAGGGAGAGCTAGCGTCCTGTGTCGAGGCCCAACGAAGCCTCAGGATGGCCTCCCCAGAGTTCGGCGATCTATAACCAAAGTGGGTCCAGCGGCCCACAACGACAGCGAGGGGATGGATGGTGCGGAGGGGTACACTTCCTAATCTACCCTATCCATTTAACTGTTAAACTACCCCGGGGCTTTCAACAAGCGCCTCTCGCTTAAACTATTGGTTCTAACAACCCAGATTCCCGTCGCCTGTGTTGGTGTCCTTACAATTTCGGGCCTCGCCCCCCCAATTTTCTCTCCGTGCCCTCACACGGTCTCCTGGCTGGGACACGTGGCTCCCTTTGGCAGGCACGACCCTCTGCCGATTCTCCCGCTATGGCACCCCCGGGCACTACACTGCCTCCGAGCCTACCAGCTCCCTAACACCGGGGAGTGCCCCCATGGCACCTCCCCTGAAACGCACACGTGGCAGGCCGGCCTCCCGGGCCCCTTTCCGAGGGTCACCCGTGCCCACAACACTGCCCACGCGGCTAATGGCGCCCCGGGCCCCCGCACCAAGCAGGCGCACCCGTGCCCACTACTCTATCCCGGCCCCCCATGGGCCCATGGCCTACCGCGGCCGACTCGCCTGGTGCCCGGGGTACCCACTCAGCGATACTCACCTTTCGCAGCCACGCTCCCAAGCCCGTCAACAGGGCTCCTGCACCCCTCCAAACGGGTCTCGAGCCTACTTTCCCACCAACAACAAAACGACCTCCATTTTTCAATTTGACTAACCCAGCTAACTCACTTTATACTGACCCCGGGGTCCCTTGGGCGGGAGTCACTCCTCCCCCCAATCACTCATCGCACCATGCATTCCCCATTCGCTCCATACACACAGACCCGCTGGCCTCACTCACTCACCAAGCACATGCCTCACAACTCACCAACTCTTCAACACACACACCGCTGAACTCTGCCATCCTTCTATCTGCACCCCCTAACTAGCTCGTGCTCCCACGTCGTCCCTTAAACTAGTAGCACGTTCCTTTTAACACTGCGTAGCTAAACTACGTCCCCTCTACACATTCACAAGTCTGTCCATGTCCCCAAATAAATCATTTTATTTCCCATTTTCCCATCCTAAATCTGGCTACAATCCCTCTAACTAATCCATTCCACGGACTCCATGAGGACTTACCCCTGCCCCATGAAGTCGGTCTAACTAAGCTAACCCTTCCCCCTAACTAGTTTTCATCCTGTGCCCAGGTAAGGGGGTCTTTCACCCCTTGCCCAGGAATCCTTTGCACCCGAAAGTGAGGCTTGCTTTTTTTTTTTTTTTCCATGCGCAGCACCTGCGCGGCAACTCAGAGCTCGCGCACTTTGCACCTGCCCGTGACGTCATGCAGCTGCACGTGTTCCTCGTCCCTCCTTGGACGCTACCATCCGGCAGAGATACCCCTCCTGCCGGATTCCAACCACACGTGCAGCCATGACGTCACCGTGCGCATAAAAAAAAAACACAAGCCCCACGTTTCGAGGGGTTCCCCACGCGAACACATGTGCTTTGCCCGTTGGAGCTTAACACACACGATCGCGTGGAGAACCCGTCCGGTCCAAATCCGTAGTCCTGCCTAAACTTTGTCCGTCCGCGGGATCGGCAAATCCACCGCGTGCGTTTCCGGACCGGGACTTCACTCTCGCAAGCGAGCACGTGGTGGTCTCGTGCGTTGCACAGCACGAACCGCGTGCTCACTGCTGGGTGAACCCGGCACGGTCCTCGAAACAACCACAGCCGCTACTCGGCTTTCTCTCCTCTGTCGCCGTCTCCGTCGCCATTCCACACACGCACACCTGCGTGTTACGACGCACACAGTCCACACCATCACATTCACACGGGGAGACGCGGCTGCGTGCTCCCGCATGCCAACCGACATCTCCCTCTCATACCGCTCTCTCACACACACGGTCTCCCTGGCACACAGCGACCTTGCACACGGCCGTTCACTCACGCGTGCCTCACTACTCACACAAACCATACTACTCACACGTGGTGCTCCATTCACTCGCGCGGGGGCACTCACCCGCGGTGCCTCACCCACACACGCGAGGGCACTCAACCGCTGTGCCTCATCCACACACCGTGCCTCATCCACACACGGTTCCTCACCCACACACGCGGGGGCACTAACCCGCGGTGCCTCATCCATACAGGCCGTTTCACTCACACACACGGCCTCTTCCACACACGGTGCCCCATCCACACCCGGCGTGCTGGGAAGCACGCACTCTGGCACCATCGCCACCACACCACTCACACACGGGGTCGCTTCCACACACGGGGACGCACTCACACCTTGCACCACACACACAGGGACAACCACACTGGGGATTCGTGTCCCCACAAGGGTCTCCGGGGCCTCTATACCCCCCAAGCTCTCCGTGCACCCGTCCACAGCACTCCTCCTCTCAACCTCGCAAAGCACGACCGAACTCACCTGGTCGTGACTCACCTCAAGGGGGCATACTCCCTCCCCTCGTTCCTGGAGGAGACCATCCCGCTGCTCGCACCGGGTCCCTACACGCTCCGCGAGCTCACCCCCATTGTCCTCCACTACCTCCGTGTGTGCGTGCGCGTCACTTACCCCGTCTTCATCGTGTAGTCTTCCCTCTATCGTTCCCATCTCCCGTGTCTCTGCCAACTCTTCACCCTTTACCTCCCTTGTCTCAACTATTATTTCTGTTGTCGTCACCTCGTGTCTCGTCTCACACGTTTTGGTCTCCCCATTTAATTTTTCCCTTTCGGTCATCGTCACGACCCTCGCCCAACACGTTCCACGAATTATTTTTTCACCCGCCTCCACCGCGGGCCTGTCAGCCGTTGCACCCCCACCCAGCTCGTTTGCTCCCACACGTGAAGTCGCCATTTTTATCTCCCCGGTCACGGCCTTCATGCCCGCCTGCAGGCTTCGGCCCATGTTCTGCGTCTCACCCCGCAGCTCTTTCATCTCTTCCCTCATTTGCTGTGTATTCGCATCCATCGTCGTTTTCACTTCATTTGTATTTGTATCCATCTTTTCGTTCATGCCTTTCATTTCGTTTGTATTTGTATCCATCTTTTCGTTCATGCCTTTCATTTCGTTTGTATTTGTATCCATCTTTTCGTTCATGCCTTTCATTTCGTTTTTCATTTCATTTGTGTTTGCATCCATTTTTTCGATCATTGCCGCCAGCATGGCGCATAGCTGGGCCATGTTGGATGCACTCAGCTGAGCCGTTTCGGCAGGGGTTGGGGAAGGGTTTTGGTGGAGAGGGGGGGGGAGGTGTCATACACCGCGGCCGCTGCCGCACCCACCTCGGGCCCTGGGTTCAGTTGGGCGAGTCCGTGTTCCTGCACAATCAACATTTCCTGCTCGGGGATTCCATCCTGAGCCATGGATTCTACATTACTATTACACATACCTAATCCACCCGGCACCCGCTCGCCTTGAGACGCCATCTTGCTTCTCGTGAAGGGTTAATTTGCTCGCTCGTAATTTGGAGGGAATCGGGGTCGCTTCTCTCACCCCTGGACCGATTCCCGTGAATTTAGCCGGAGACAGGAGAGCCTGTTTTCCTGTTCTCCGATACCAGTGCCGAGAGGAGGGCGATGGATTTGTATCCCACTTCTGACACCAGTGTTGCGGTCTTCGCGCCCGCCGGCGTGCGAACGGCCACGTAACTCGAATCGCGGCACGTCGCCCACCGGACGGACAATCCAGTCGTGACCCTCTCGGACTAACGCCGGGAACCAGTCACGGGTGGACCTTTCGGTCTCACCGCGATCGAGCCAATCAGCCCCCGCGTGGGATAGGGTTGCTCGCCAAATTCGAACTACCTAAGTACCCACGCGGAGGGTAGACCGGGCGATCGCACCTCGCCGCAGGTCGACTTCGGACACGGGCCACTTAAGCGACCCGTTCCGTACTATCAGAATAACCGAGCGGTGTTATCGTCGACCTCGACGGTTCGATTAATTATCGGGCGTATTCAGCCCACTACCAACCCTTTACGTGAAGCAAGATGGGGATTCAATGGAGGAAAAGACGAAGCGAAGCGGGAGAACAGTTCAACAATAAAGCACATTTATTCGCGACACACGGGAAGCACACAAATACAATTCCACCAAATGCACACAAAAAAGAAAACACAATTCCATTTACACAAAAAGCAAACATAAAAGTGAAAACACAGTGCAGAGCTAATACCGACTACCGAGCACACGGCAACACTTACACAATTCTACTTCACAGACGGCGCCGACAACACATACCCAAAACCAAGGAAAAGAAATCCCCCACGAATGGGGTAGGCCTGAGGCCGAGACCGGGTCGGGCCTACCCGTCTGGTGATGAGACGCGGAGCGGCGATGGCCCCGCAACCCGCGGGCCTCGTGGACAGTGCCTGGCAGGGGGTGGGAACGGGCCCCCTTGGTCGCACTATCTCAGCGCGGGGGGAAACAGGAGGGGGTTGCTGATGCTCGGGGTATAGAGGATCTTTATTATATGCGACGAGCGTCTCCACCTCGGCCAGGTCGCGCTGCCGGCCTCCCTCGGGCGTGCAGCTCCCGGCACCGACGCGAGCACCCCCTCGTCTGCCTTCGCCGCTGCCGCCTCTCCGCCTCTGGACTCTCCGACTTTGGCCTCTCCTCGTTGGACTCTCCTCGTTGGACTCTCCTCGTTGGACTCTCCGACTCTCCTGACTGACGAACACGGTCCTTTTATCCCCCCGTAGCTTCGCCTTTGACCCCCTCCCTTTGACCTTTCACCTCGCTCCCCATTGGCCCGAGAAAAAGTGGGCGTGAAGGCTTTTTGATCCACAAATTTGCATATATCGATGTCCTGGAGGCGGGGCCAAATCGCCCCTCGCTCACCGATTGGACGGCAAAAAGTGGGCGTGTGTCGTTTTTGATCCGTTTTTGAAGCACAAAATCCGTGATTTTGTACACGCTGTTCGACGTGCGCCCTGCACGAGTCCAACACCGGTACCCACAGCGGGGCAAGAACGGTGGCGATGCTACGGTTGCGAGGTGTGACGGGAAGGTCGTGGCGGTTGTGGTGAAGCGGCGTTGTGGTTGGTGGTTGATGTTGTGGTTGTGGTGGTAATCATGGCGGTTGGTCCAAAATAAAGATAGTAAAAGAAAAACGGCTATCCTGAAGAGTCGCAGCTCGCATAAATGACATGTATTCCCACTAGACAACGGGTTTGGGCCTAACTACACATATACTTGCCGAGATACCTCACCTAAGGGACCTGAATGGTGGTTTGCGAATTTGGTAACCACAACAATATATATATATATATACATACATATACATATACATATACACACACACACACACACACACACGTGTGTGTGTGTGTGTGTGTGTGTGTATATACATATATACATATACATATACATATACATATATATTAGGCGCCGTGAGGAGGGGTGATGCAAGGGCCACATCGGCCATTTTGGAGTTAATGCCATATAGCACAATTTTAACCCTTCCCCTATCATCATCATATCATTAAAAAATGTCGCTTTCATCACTTCTCGCCGGGCATCATATATATATATATATATATATATATATATATATATATATATATATATATATATATATATATATATATATATATATATATATATACATACATATACAGTAGACTAGGCGTAAGTCGTCACCATCGGGACCGAGAAAAAAGTGACGACTTAGAAATGTGACGACTTACGCGTATGCGAACATTCATAATGACTGTGGGGTGAAGGATGAAGTCGCGCGTGGCCTGGACACGTATGTGTGAGAGCAGGCTATTGTACCAAAAGGAAAACACAATCCTCGGGGCATAGGTGGGGGTGAGTTGGTGAGTTGGAAAGTGATCAAGCAAAGATGGAATTCATGAATCAGTTTATCAAAAGTAAAGATAATGAACAA
>NC_140961.1:72271040-72323540 GCF_056783735.1 Eptatretus burgeri | reverse complement strand
TATTCGTGTCCCCAAAATAAATAACCTGAGGGCTGCGTAACTACCTAAACAAACTCACTCACACGGACGACTTAAATAAAATTGCCGGCGCTAGACAGACATGCCGGGGGCGCACTCATATTTACAGTACATCTTAACCTTAACTTACAAATTTTACACTAAACCATGGCCCAGGATCATTGAACTCTGCAAAAGAAAGCAGTTAGCAGGGAGCCAGGCTGCCCACATGCAGTCTCTGGCTCCAACAATGCAGGTGACAGGGAACGTGGCTGGCTGCTCACACGCAGTCCAAGGCCTTCCCTTTTGAACTGAACGCAGTGAACCACAACGGTGCATGGGCTGCACAACGCAGTCTCCGTGCCAGCTCAAGTGGCACACGCAATGAGCACAACGAATGGATGCATGAACGGATGGACCGAATGCAGTGAACCACAACGGTGCATGGGCTGCACAAACGCAGTCTCCGTGCCAGCTCAAGTGGCACACGCAATGAACACAACGAATGGATGGATGAATGGATGGACGCAAACACGGTGCACGGGCCGCCACTGCAGGCCCGTGTTGTAGCTGCCAACAGGGCAGTTCTCGCAGCTTGCAAACTGTTGCCTTGATCCTGGCGCACATGGAAATGAACAGGGGGGGCAAAGCAAAAATTGAACGGGGCTGGTGAACGTGGGCAGTGGGCATGGCATGGCAAAGGCAGCAGGCAAACACAGCCCGCAGAACCAGGCCGTTGCAGGCAAACACAGCCGGCAGATGAACTGGCCGGCACAGGCCTCGAAGAAAAACAGCCAGCAGATGAACTGGCCGGCACAGGCCTTGCAGCACACAGCTGCCGATGAACTTGGCCGGCCTCCGCCTTGAAGCAAAACACGGCCAGCCGATGAAGTTGGCCAGCCTTTGCCGTTCAATGGAGGTTGGTGGAGGGAGTGCGGTGGTGCTGGCCACTTGGAAGGCGGGCTCGGACCTACCTACCTGTCTCCCTCCCAACCTATCGCCTTTGCCTGTCACTGTACATACCCACTCCCTTAATTTGTCAAACCCCAATTTAGCCCCAACTTATTTTTTTATTGTTTTTATTTTTACTTCCCCACTATAAATCGTCCCCTAACCCCCTTTATCGTCCTTGTTCGGCTAACCTATCCTGTCACCTAGCCTACTCCCAACCCCTACGTTCCCTTCCCGGAGGGGAACAAGGGAGAGCTAGCGTCCTGTGTCGAGGCCCAACGAAGCCTCAGGATGGCCTCCCCAGAGTTCGGCGATCTATAACCAAAGTGGGTCCAGCGGCCCACAACGACAGCGAGGGGATGGATGGTGCGGAGGGGTACACTTCCTAATCTACCCTATCCATTTAACTGTTAAACTACCCCGGGGCTTTCAACAAGCGCCTCTCGCTTAAACTATTGGTTCTAACAACCCAGATTCCCGTCGCCTGTGTTGGTGTCCTTACAATTTCGGGCCTCGCCCCCCCAATTTTCTCTCCGTGCCCTCACACGGTCTCCTGGCTGGGACACGTGGCTCCCTTTGGCAGGCACGACCCTCTGCCGATTCTCCCGCTATGGCACCCCGGGCACTACACTGCCTCCGAGCCTACCAGCTCCCTAACACCGGGAGTGCCCCCATGGCACCTCCCCTGAAACGCACACGTGGCAGGCCGGCCTCCCGGGCCCCTTTCCGAGGGTCACCCGTGCCCACAACACTGCCCACGCGGCTAATGGCGCCCGGGCCCCCGCACCAAGCAGGCGCACCCGTGCCCACTACTCTATCCCGGCCCCCCATGGGCCCATGGCCTACCGCGGCCGACTCGCCTGGTGCCCGGGGTACCCACTCAGCGATACTCACCTTTCGCAGCCACGCTCCCAAGCCCGTCAACAGGGCTCCTGCACCCCTCCAAACGGGTCTCGAGCCTACTTTCCCACCAACAACAAAACGACCTCCATTTTTCAATTTGACTAACCCAGCTAACTCACTTTATACTGACCCCGGGGTCCCTTGGGCGGGAGTCACTCCTCCCCCCAATCACTCATCGCACCATGCATTCCCCATTCGCTCCATACACACAGACCCGCTGGCCTCACTCACTCACCAAGCACATGCCTCACAACTCACCAACTCTTCAACACACACACCGCTGAACTCTGCCATCCTTCTATCTGCACCCCCTAACTAGCTCGTGCTCCCACGTCGTCCCTTAAACTAGTAGCACGTTCCTTTTAACACTACGTAGCTAAACTACGTCCCCTCTACACATTCACAAGTCTGTCCATGTCCCCAAATAAATCATTTTATTTCCCATTTTCCCATCCTAAATCTGGCTACAATCCCTCTAACTAATCCATTCCACGGACTCCATGAGGACTTACCCCTGCCCCATGAAGTCGGTCTAACTAAGCTAACCCTTCCCCCTAACTAGTTTTCATCCTGTGCCCAGGTAAGGGGGTCTTTCACCCCTTGCCCAGGAATCCTTTGCACCCGAAAGTGAGGCTTGCTTTTTTTTTTTTTTCCATGCGCAGCACCTGCGCGGCAACTCAGAGCTCGCGCACTTTGCACCTGCCCGTGACGTCATGCAGCTGCACGTGTTCCTCGTCCCTCCTTGGACGCTACCATCCGGCAGAGATACCCCTCCTGCCGGATTCCAACCACACGTGCAGCCATGACGTCACCGTGCGTATAAAAAAAAAACACAAGCCCCACGTTTCGAGGGGTTCCCCACGCGAACACATGTGCTTTGCCCGTTGGAGCTTAACACACACGATCGCGTGGAGAACCCGTCCGGTCCAAATCCGTAGTCCTGCCTAAACTTTGTCCGTCCGCGGGATCGGCAAATCCACCGCGTGCGTTTCCGGACCGGGACTTCACTCTCGCAAGCGAGCACGTGGTGGTCTCGTGCGTTGCACAGCACGAACCGCGTGCTCACTGCTGGGTGAACCCGGCACGGTCCTCGAAACAACCACAGCCGCTACTCGGCTTTCTCTCCTCTGTCGCCGTCTCCGTCGCCATTCCACACACGCACACCTGCGTGTTACGACGCACACAGTCCACACCATCACATTCACACGGGGAGACGCGGCTGCGTGCTCCCGCATGCCAACCGACATCTCCCTCTCATACCGCTCTCTCACACACACGGTCTCCCTGGCACACAGCGACCTTGCACACGGCCGTTCACTCACGCGTGCCTCACTACTCACACAAACCATACTACTCACACGTGGTGCTCCATTCACTCGCGCGGGGGCACTCACCCGCGGTGCCTCACCCACACACGCGAGGGCACTCAACCGCTGTGCCTCATCCACACACGGTTCCTCACCCACACACGCGGGGGCACTAACCCGCGGTGCCTCATCCATACAGGCCGTTTCACTCACACACACGGCCTCTTCCACACACGGTGCCCCATCCACACCCGGCGTGCTGGGAAGCACGCACTCTGGCACCATCGCCACCACACCACTCACACACGGGGTCGCTTCCACACACGGGGACGCACTCACACCTTGCACCACACACACAGGGACAACCACACTGGGGATTCGTGTCCCCACAAGGGTCTCCGGGGCCTCTATACCCCCCAAGCTCTCCGTGCACCCGTCCACAGCACTCCTCCTCTCAACCTCGCAAAGCACGACCGAACTCACCTGGTCGTGACTCACCTCAAGGGGCATACTCCCTCCCCTCGTTCCTGGAGGAGGCCATCCCGCTGCTCGCACCGGGTCCCTACACGCTCCGCGAGCTCACCCCCATTGTCCTCCACTACCTCCGTGTGTGCGTGCGCGTCACTTACCCCGTCTTCATCGTGTAGTCTTCCCTCTATCGTTCCCATCTCCCGTGTCTCTGCCAACTCTTCACCCTTTACCTCCCTTGTCTCAACTATTATTTCTGTTGTCGTCACCTCGTGTCTCGTCTCACACGTTTTGGTCTCCCCATTTAATTTTTCCCTTTCGGTCATCGTCACGACCCTCGCCCAACACGTTCCACGAATTATTTTTCACCCGCCTCCACCGCGGGCCTGTCAGCCGTTGCACCCCCACCCAGCTCGTTTGCTCCCACACGTGAAGTCGCCATTTTTATCTCCCCGGTCACGGCCTTCATGCCCGCCTGCAGGCTTCGGCCCATGTTCTGCGTCTCACCCCGCAGCTCTTTCATCTCTTCCCTCATTTGCTGTGTATTCGCATCCATCGTCGTTTTCACTTCATTTGTATTTGTATCCATCTTTTCGTTCATGCCTTTCATTTCGTTTGTATTTGTATCCATCTTTTCGTTCATGCCTTTCATTTCGTTTGTATTTGTATCCATCTTTTCGTTCATGCCTTTCATTTCGTTTTTCATTTCATTTGTGTTTGCATCCATTTTTTCGATCATTGCCGCCAGCATGGCGCATAGCTGGGCCATGTTGGATGCACTCAGCTGAGCCGTTTCGGCAGGGGTTGGGGAAGGGTTTTGGTGGAGAGGGGGGGGGGAGGTGTCATACACCGCGGCCGCTGCCGCACCCACCTCGGGCCCTGGGTTCAGTTGGGCGAGTCCGTGTTCCTGCACAATCAACATTTCCTGCTCGGGGATTCCATCCTGAGCCATGGATTCTACATTACTATTACACATACCTAATCCACCCGGCACCCGCTCGCCTTGAGACGCCATCTTGCTTCTCGTGAAGGGTTAATTTGCTCGCTCGTAATTTGGAGGGAATCGGGGGTCGCTTCTCTCACCCCTGGACCGATTCCCGTGAATTTAGCCGGAGACAGGAGAGCCTGTTTTCCTGTTCTCCGATACCAGTGCCGAGAGGAGGGCGATGGATTTGTATCCCACTTCTGACACCAGTGTTGCGGTCTTCGCGCCCGCCGGCGTGCGAACGGCCACGTAACTCGAATCGCGGCACGTCGCCCACCGGACGGACAATCCAGTCGTGACCCTCTCGGACTAACGCCGGGAACCAGTCACGGGTGGACCTTTCGGTCTCACCGCGATCGAGCCAATCAGCCCCCGCGTGGGATAGGGTTGCTCGCCAAATTCGAACTACCTAAGTACCCACGCGGAGGGTAGACCGGGCGATCGCACCTCGCCGCAGGTCGACTTCGGACACGGGCCACTTAAGCGACCCGTTCCGTACTATCAGAATAACCGAGCGGTGTTATCGTCGACCTCGACGGTTCGATTAATTATCGGGCGTATTCAGCCCACTACCAACCCTTTACGTGAAGCAAGATGGGGATTCAATGGAGGAAAAGACGAAGCGAAGCGGGAGAACAGTTCAACAATAAAGCACATTTATTCGCGACACACGGGAAGCACACAAATACAATTCCACCAAATGCACACAAAAAGAAAACACAATTCCATTTACACAAAAAGCAAACATAAAAGTGAAAACACAGTGCAGAGCTAATACCGACTACCGAGCACACGGCAACACTTACACAATTCTACTTCACAGACGGCGCCGACAACACATACCCAAAACCAAGGAAAAGAAATCCCCCACGAATGGGGTAGGCCTGAGGCCGAGACCGGGTCGGGCCTACCCGTCTGGTGATGAGACGCGGAGCGGCGATGGCCCCGCAACCCGCGGGCCTCGTGGACAGTGCCTGGCAGGGGGTGGGAACGGGCCCCCTTGGTCGCACTATCTCAGCGCGGGGGGAAGCAGGGGGGGTGTGCTGATGCTCGGGGTATAGAGGATCTTTATTATATGCGACGAGCGTCTCCACCTCGGCCAGGTCGCGCTGCCGGCCTCCCTCGGGTGCAGCTTCCTGCACGACGCGAGCACCCCCTCGTCTGGTGTCGCCGCCTTTCCACAGCTCCGTCCCCTCCGTTCCGACTCCAACGCACACGACGAGCAGCTCCACCGCCCGCGAAGTCTTGACCCTCTGCTTCCGACTCTCCTCTTCTTGACTCTCCGACCCGTTCTTGTTTGCGACTCTCTCGTTCCGACTCTGACTGACGAACACCGTCCTTTTATCCCCCCGTAACTTCGCCTTTGACCCCCTCCCTTTGACCTTTCACCTCGCTCCCCATTGGCCCGAGAAAAAGTGGGCGTGAAGGCTTTTTGATCCACAAATTTGCATATATCGATCGTTCTGGAGGCGGGGCCAAATCGCCCCTCGCTCACCGATTGGACGGCAAAAAGTGGGCGTGTGTCGTTTTTGATCCGTTTTTGAAGCAGAAAATCCGTGATTTTGTACACGCTGTTCGACGCGCGTTCTGCATGAGTCCAACACCGGTACCCACAGCGGGGCAAGAACGGTGGCGATGCTACGGTTGCGAGGTGTGACGTGAAGGTCGTGGCGGTTGTGGTGAAGCGGTGTTGTGGTTGGTGGTTGATGTTGTGGTTGTGGTGGTAATCATGGCGGTTGGTCCAAAATAAAGATAGTAAAAGAAAAACGGCTATCCTGAAGAGTCGCAGCTCGCATAAATGACATGTATTCCCACTAGACAACGGGTTCGGGCCTAACTACACATGTACTTACCGAGATACCTCACCTAAGGGACCTGAATGGTGGTTTGCGAATTTGGTAACCACAACAATATATATAGATAGATATCTTCTTCTTTCGGCTGCTCCCGTTAGGGGTCGCCACAGCGGATCATCCTTATGATCCGCATAGTGATTTGGCACATGTTTTACGCCGGATGCCCTTCCTGACACAACCCTGGTCGCCTCTTACGACACAGGGATCGGGTACACCTATTTTAACCTGGGTATACACCGGCCCAGTACACTGGTACTCACTTCGCCGACCTCGGAAGGATGACAGGCTGAGTAAACCCCCTGGTGTATTAATTCAGTGGCCCAACAGGGCTTGAACTCAGGACCTTTTGGATCCCAAGCTGCTGCCCTAACCACTGTGCCAACACCAGGCTCCTGTACATATATATATATATATATATATATATATATATATATATATATATATATATATATATATATATATATATATATATATATATATATATATATATATATACATATACACACACACATATACATATATATATATATATATATACATATATTGTTGCGGACAGGGTATCGGCCACAAGCATGACCGCTAGGTGGAGCAGTGGGGTCGACTCTACCGAACACCCGGAATTTAGATCGTACCTTTCGGAAAATTCCGACAGGTACGGGTCCCTTACCGGACCATGAATCATCAATAATTCCACCATGTGGTACACGGTTATTTACCAATCTTAAAAAATACCTAGCGATCCACATGGCGAGTTACCGAGTATTCACACCCTCGACGGCCCACGTACGAGTCGAGCCATTAGCGTGCTCGACACCTGCGCAACCCGAGCGGACGGTTGCCGAAGTTCCGTCGGTCCAAACGTACATTTACAGCGCAACAGCCTTTATAATTCACCAACACGTGCCATGCTAAGCCAATGGAAGAAACACAGCAACGAACTGATACATTTAACAAATGTATTTGTTTATAATGGGGAAAAGGGGGAAGCACGCAAGAAGCAGAGTTATCACGACTAATGAGAGGCAAGTATGTACAGCAAAGAGCACTTATTCAATTCCTACTTACAGACGGGCCCACACACAGACACACACCCAAAAGAAACGGACCCAAAGTGGTCTTTATTATCCCTTCGGTTCGGAGGGAAGACGAGCTGAGGGACGAGAAAATAGCAGGCTGCCTGGCCGCACCGCACGGCTCAACGTCCCCACCTTCCCGGAGCACCAGTTGGCCAAGAAGGAACCAGGGCAGCTAGACGCAGACCACACCAGCCACAAGACAAGCCGTGAACCCGAGCACGCCAGCGACGAGATGCCTTTCGCCCAGCCTCGAGAGATGCATTTTGAACGGCGTGAATTCTTCCCCTCCGAGCTCCAGCAGATCCTCACCCTCGAGCAGATTCTGACTCTTCTGCAGATCCTGGCGCTCTGGCAGATTCCCTCGCTCTCTCGCTCCCTCGAGTCTCTTGCTCGACGTCCCTTTTATCGCTCTCGGGCACGGATCGCTCCCCGTGACCTGCTCTTGGGCGCGGTTCGCTCAGGCGTGGCTCGCTCTCGGGCGCGGTCCAAGCGAACTGATTCATGACCATATTTGGGAATTGAATTCAGTCAGCTCATTGTTGAGTGGGACATGACGCATTCCCTTACTTGGCGCGCAGCCAAGCTAATCGGTTCATGACCATATTTGGGAACGAATTCCATCCATCCCGAACGAATTCCGAACACGCCCGCATTCCAGCGAGCGCGCGGAGCATGCCAGGAGCAGAGGGTTGTCGCCATGAGAGTGAAGATGGCGTTGTGGTTGCAGTTGGCGATGTAGGAGCCGTAGTTGTTGTTGTAGCTGATGTAAAAATCCTAACTATTAAAATAACTCACAGCACATGTACATTTATTCACCCATTAAACGAGGAACGGGGACCCTAACTAAAAACACATACTTACCGATATAACTGTTCTATAGGACCTTTATGTTGGGTGCTCATGACTTCCAGATTCGCAACAATATATATTTGTATATATATATACATATACACACACATGTATACATATACAAATATGTATGGATATATATATATATATATATATATATATATATATATATATATATATATATATATATATATATATATATATATATATATTAAAAGGGGGTTTGTCAGTCTGTGTTTGTCATGTTAAAACTAGAATGGATTAATGGATTTCAAAGAAACTAATGACGGTGGATTCAGGAAACTTCTGGGAAGGCTTGTGAGGAAAAAAAAAAAACAAAACAAGGGACGGTTTGCGTATGGGTACACGTGGAAAAACTGCAAATGCCAACTTACGATGCTGGGTATCCCCACATGGAGGGAGGGATCTCCCCTGGAATCCTTTTTTTCTTGCCCCATAGATTGTCCATCACAGCAAAGATTGGTATTCCCTTCAACGAAGCGACGGGTCTTATGTGCTGGTGTATTATTCACATTGGGCAAAATTTGCACTTCAGTTATTTAATGTTTTACCTTCGTTCATGGTTGATCTCAAAGTTGTATAACTTTTTTAATTACAATAAACTTAAGAGTTGGCCACAGAAGAAAACATGAGAATAAACGAGTAACAATTTTCAAATAAATATATCATGAGTTAAAAATAAGTCAGCGAAATGAAATGTGGAAAGTTCTGCCAATGCCACATCCTGAGATTCAGATTCCAAGAATAAGCAGGTTGTGGTAATCAAGCAAGGAAGAAATGCATAAAATATTTAGAACGGCACTCGGTGGAGCGCACACCTCAGCCAGGCTGAACAGTTTACGTTTTGTCTCTCACTGATAGACCGGATCTATCGGTACCTCAACCAAAATATGATGTGCTTGTTCTTGTCACATACCCAACTCATCCACCAAGTTGCCATAACACATCCACAAATTTTTGAAATATTGTGCTATGTATCATTTTTGGCCCAATCTCTCAAATGTGAAGAATCGCTAAAAACTCTCGGATCCGGATCCTCACCAAAATCGAATCAATTTGTCCTTGTAAGACACCCAACCTGTCCACAATGTTTTGAAATATTCTGAGATATATATATATATATATATATATATATATATATATATATATATATATATATATATATATATATATATATATATATATATATATATATCGTTTTTGGCCCTTTATTTTTCTCAATGGTGAAGAGTCACTTAGAAATTAAAAAAAAAATTCTCGTATCCAGATCCAGATCTTCACCAAAATCTAAACATTTGGTGGCAGAGGTAAAAATGAAGCATTAAAAGAAATAAAATGCATGCAAGATAAGCTCATGACCTGAAAAAGTGTGTTGAAGATGGAGAGTAAAGGGAAAACGCCTAGGTGTAATGAACCATGAAATAATGATGAAAAATGCTTCTGATGGATATACTGTAGGCAATCCAATAAGAATCGAACAGATCTATAGAAAGGAATCTAACAATTGCTCTCAAGAAAAAGCAATGGACCAATCACAACAGTATCTGCCTCGTACAGTCCCTACCCATGAATCGTGTGGGTTGTGCAGGTGGTTGAAGTGTTATAGTGGTGTTTTGATAAGAAAATAGACAAGGTGGTCCCAATATTCCTTCCAGGTCAGATTGTTAGCCTCGACATTAATTGAATCCTCACCAATAAGGACATTACAACAAGGCTTTAGCCAATCCACTACCAAGCTGCTTCAATCCCTATCTCTCCTTGATTGATTTGCAACTAAAATATTGCTCTCCACCTCCCATGGTTACATCAGTATTTCTGTGCTCTGATATATTTGAAACTTGCACAATTATCTACATATAGTGCTTGTTTTGGTACAAATCATATTTTGTTGCAATTATTTATTCGTATGCAGCTTGTAGCTGCTTGGCTGCATCATTTTCTGGGGCGCAGCTGTGCCACCGATACAATGCCCCATTTCCAGTAAGCTGTTACTCATTTCACCAACGTCAAAAGGATGGCAAGCTGAGTCAACCCGCCTGATGTTCATTCAACAAATGACAGGGGCTTGAACTCAAGACCTTAATATCTTAAGCCAACACCAGGCTTTTGTTGCAATTACTTCAATACAGTCAATACGATTGTACCTCCATACTAAGACAATAACTCAGCCCAAACATGTATAAAAACCACACATATATAGTCATACATGATTCCATCGTTATTACCTCCTGCACGTCACAGACGTTCACCATCTTCTTCGTAAGCGCCACATGGCCCACGATGCCAAGATCGAGTGAAAAAACGATCTCGGAGTCTGGTTGGACGAGGCACTCTTCGAGGGATGAGGTGCGAGTCACATTGAAGAGGCGAGTCGCCACCTCTGGAGTACCGTTTCTTTGTCTGTACATGAACAGACTGCAGCGATCGGCGTCGATGAGCTGGGCAAGGCGTCGCAAGCATTTGTGCACACATTTCTCCATGTTTAATGTCTCGGACATATTTTGCACGAGTTCGAAGAGAATCTCACTTTCCTCGACCTTGGATAATTGAATGAATGAACCAGTCACCTCCTTATCCATTTCTTTGCTGAATATTTCTGCAATGACATTGGGACGCATTTTCTTCTCAAAATAATCCTTGACGAATGCTGGGTTGCTATCAAGGAAGCTTTCCACGTCTTCTTTGCTTATTGAACCCATTTTGAACTATATTGATGAACTTACTGAAGGCTTTCAAGTGAGATTGATCGCTTTATGGGTCTTGGTTGTCAGTGAAGGAAAAAAAAACATACGATATAATCGTTAAAGATGCCAAGGTTTTGTCTTCATCAGAAATGGCTTTCCCATGTCCCCATTCACTGGTCTCAGTAACGCAGTGTCTTACCTGCTCTGAGATTCAAAAAAGGCAAAGCCGAATTTGTCTAATCCCTTCTACTTTATGACAGAGGCGGGCTCCGTTTTCTCCGACTTTATACGTTTCTACTTTTATTGGCACATATCCAGATCGATCATCGTCAAGTTTTACAACTGAGGTTTATAATTTGAATGTTGACAATAGTTTCCTCCACATTAGAAGAAGAAAAAAAAAAAAAAAAAGACGTATTTTTGTCCACGATTGGAAATATAATACCCACCAAAACTCTTTAATCGGATGAAATTTAAAGCTGCGAGCTTTGAATGGCCACCAAGAAACTGCGTGACGCATTTTCAAAACTGCATTTGGATCGCATTTGTACAGCATGGTATATAACTGGAGCATCAGGTCATACCATAAGAAATGGTACATTTGAAGTTGTACAATGTCAGTTGCACACAAAAGAGATCACAAGCTCAAAACGATGTACACAGAAGATTAAAAATAGAACAGTCATTGTATATGGTTTCAAGCTATTTATATAACGACCTTCAGGTGAAGCTAGGGATTCATACAGCAAACTATCAAAGAAGTTTTGTCCGAAGTAGCAAATTATACTCACCTTTTACCAAAAGAAGCCACCGTTACATATGCTATTAATTAGTCATTGATATCATTGACATTGCGTAACTGTGCAACTTGACAATCTGTTAGCAGTGCTGCAACCTGTTGAAACACCATGTATAAATAATGGAGGTTCCTCGCAACAAGCTGCTTGTCAGCACCTGGTTGTAATCCTTCGAAGCTTATTTGCTCGCCATCTATTTTAGGTGAGCGTAACACACATGCTTGGTTAGCATTGAAGCCATTGGCTTTCCTCGTTTTAAACAACAACCTTGAAATTTACGTTATTTAGTTTGTTGTGCAGGAACATTTCATTGAGCAAACGGACTACAACATTTGCGTGTGATTGTGAAAGAAAATAGCTTGTTCAGATAATTGACTTGAATAATGCAGTATTATAGTTACCTCTGCCACCGAAGGTGGACAGAGGTTATGTTTTCAGCCATGTCTGTTTGTTTGTCTGCATGCAGGATAGCTCGAAACATTATGGATGAATTTGGATGAAATTTGGTGGACAGGTTGGGGGTGCGACAAAGATGAATCGATTCGATTTTGGTGAAGATCCAGAAAAAATAATTATTTTAAAAGAGATTCTTCATCATTGAGTGATGGGAGCAAAAACAATATACAGCACGATATCTCAAAAAGTTATAGACGGATTTGCATGAAACTTATTGGACAGGTTGAGTGTGTGACAACGACACTATACACTACCAAAGCCTGATTCGATTTTGGTGAAGATCCGAATCGGAGAATGTTTTTTTAATTTTTAAATGATTCTTAACGATTGAGAGAAAGGGCCAACAACTATATACCATGTAGCATTATATTTCAAAGAGTTGTGGATGAATTATGACAAAACTTGGTTGGATGAGTTTGTCAGGTGACAAGAACAAGGTGATTAGATTTTGGTTATTTGCTGGATGCAGATCTGGCCCATCATTGGAATACAAAACATGAAAGGATGTGTTCTAACGAGTACTGTTCTAGTTTTGGATGGATTCTCACTCACCGCTCTGCTTCGCAAGACATGTCAGCTGTTAATTTTTAATTAACTTGTAAAAACTTCTAAAAACGTGTTTTCACCGTCATTATGGGGGCATTTTGTGTAATCGGTGCCAAAAAATTGAAATTTAATCCTTTTTAAATTCAGGCTGATTATACCAACTTTTATATTTTAAAGTATAGTGTCACTTGAATTTCATTCACTTTGCTCCATTTCACACCATACACAGCTACCATGCATTTCTGAATTTATTCGGAACTGTTACCTTCTTTGCATAAACATTTGATGATGTCTCAGTGCTCAATTTAAATAAAACCCACAAATGTGTGACGTCATCAACTCTTTCACACTGAACCAAGATACTGTCAGATTAACGAAATTTATGGCAAGGCATTCAAAAGTTCTGGGAATGGGGTATTCGTTGGCACCATACAGCTTAGCAAATAACCTTAACAAATAATGGAAGTTTATGATGAGAAAATAACTGCAGCTGTATGGTGCCAACGAATACTCCATTTGTAGAACTTTTAAACGCCTCTCGACTCTCATACATAACCCTCCCTAAGATTAGTGCAAAGTTTGTTTATAAGTACAAGCCATTTGCTTCTATGTGGGCCAATTTCATTTTTCTGGACTATATTATCCAATGGATTATGTCAGTAATCAAATTATCAACTAATAACATTGTTGCATCAAAGCGGTCCATTAACAAGGTCTAAAAATGCCTCCACTAATCCTGAAATGGTGTTTAAGATTGTACTGCATTCAAAATTACAAGGATTCCCCGAATTTCACCCAAATGCAGCCAAAACTGGTGGTGTTCACATGGGAAGGCAGGAAAACGTTTTCTTTACAATGAAAATGGTTTATCAAAGTTACATACGAGTGGAGAGACGAGACGCACATAAATAAATAATTGGAACAGGCCAGACACTTCATTAGACGCTAGTAAATAATTAATTGGAACAGAAAGACAATCAGTAAGGAGGCACATGCACTTATGTACAATGATAGGAGATCAAACATTAAAGCCTAACCCGACTATGGCGCCACTAATAAGTAACGGAGTCACAAGAAGCAATGAGGCAGGCAAGGACTTGCGGCTGGAATGAAGCTGTTGAATGTGCAGGCTCGGGATGAGCAGGATGAGCAGGATGGCAGGATGGGCAACAAAGTGGCGTTCACGTCCTGGTGAGGAGGATGCGTGGATATAGACACCCAGCAGGATTAAAAACAAAACTTTTTAAAGGGTAAAGGAGCTCCTTGGGAGGCAACGGCTATCCACATCTGGTGCCCAAAGAAGTCCTCCTGCAGTTGGGATACTTTTTCTAAGAGGATGGTGGTGGAATTTCCACTCCGGTCACCGTAAAACACTTCATTCCACAAAACCCACAAATGCAAAGAAGACATGGGAGTTCCTCCTGAGCAGGATGACAGGATTTGGGCAAAACCTTCAGGACCCCCCATTCTTTGATGATAGGAGGAAAAGCATGGGGTAACCTTCCTGGAACAGCTAGCAGTGTTGTGTATCGGTGTGGTGCTGAGGTGTCGTCCACCAGACGGTGTGTCCTCGGGTTATGCTGAGGTTATCCACCACTCAGGTGGGTGTCTGGAATGTCCTATCCCAAAGAGAGGATGATCACCTGTCTCTGTTGCCCGAGCTCTAGTGTTTGAACATCGATATTGCAGCACTCTCTGAGGTTTGGAGACCGGATAGTGTTGGGATCATTGCAGGTGGTTACACCCACTACTGGTCTGGTCACTCTGATGGTTACCATGTTGAAGGAGTTGCTGCACCTGTGTCCAATAAGCTGACTCCCATGATAATTGAGGTAACACCTGTCAACGAGCGTATTGTTGCGGGCCGGGGGTCGGTGGCGAGATCGACCACAAGGTGGGGAAGGTTCGTCGTCTCCCACCAGACTCCCCGAAATTGGAGGCCGTTTCTCCGGATAATTCCGTGATGCGGCGGATCGCTTAACCAACCGTGGACGCCAATATCTCAACCGCATAGCGTAGGGTCTATTTGTCTATAACCAATTTACCTAATTAACTACGCGATTTCAACTACTGGGGAAACCACGCCCTCGGCACGTCTTGCTCGAACCGGGTCACTCTACCGACTGCGGTAGAGTTCCAACTACCGACTACCAACTCCGGTTCGGGTGCAGCTGAGCGGAAATTGCCAAAGCTGTGCCGGCTGGAATGAACGGATTATCGGGTATAAAACCCCACCTAAACTCAGATCCGAACCATGCTGGACCAATTTAAGAAAGGACGGAAATGAACTGGGGACATTTCTACAATTAATTATTTATGTTCAATAAAAAGACACAGGGAAGACTTAACGCGGATATGCAAGTAATATTTACAATGATCAAAAACAAACACTTAAACAATTTCTACTTACAAGATGGGCCCACACGCAGACACACACACGAATGAAAATAAACCCAGATTTATTTATTGGACCCTCGCAGCCGAGGAGAGAGACGAACTGGGGGTCAGAGTCCAGCTGGGTACCTGACCGTCGGAAGGAGGTGATCCATGGTGCGGCACCTGACAATGGTCGTTGGTTTGGTCCCCAGTCGCATGTGTGGAACTCGTGGTTCGTGGCTGAGCTCGGGTGGTGAATAGCGGGGTCCACGGAGGGGGGTCAGGGTCGCTCTTTCCTTTCCTTGTAGAGGGCCAGCAGGGACACATTCGCCACCTTCACGACCTTCTGCTTAACCCTCCGCTTCAAAAGAACTGCACGCTCAACAACAACCCTCAGAGCCCTATCCAAAACCTTGTCAGAAACCCGTGGAGAACTTCCTCCAACACCCTTCTTCCTCACTCGACTCTCAACCACCACAACCCTGTCAAAAACCTCAGAACAACCCCTGCCTCAGAGAGTGCTCGGGAATTTTTGGACCTCCCTCAACAGGGTGGGGCTCGCTCGAACAGACGACACTCCCCGCCCTGATTGGACAGGCTCCTATGGGTTCGCCCTTTCTGGGTGGGTTTCGGCCCCTGCCGGGAAACCCCACTCACTCTTCCACGTGGGTTCATACTTGTCGAGCAACAGTATCAATGTTGCAAAGGTCGTCGTGAAAGAGTTACAACGTTTGTGGAAGCCGAGAAACTGGAATCGCGAGATCCTGCCTCGGCACGTCAGGGTGAGAGAAGGCAGCCGGTTGGTGGTGGATCGTGATGGGCCAAGGGGTCATGCAGATGGGATGGTTGTGAGATGGCTTGTTAGATGTAACAACCTAACTAAAAGAAATTGCAACGCACGTCTTTGATTCTCCCACTATACGAAGGGGATCTGACTACACACATACTTAACGACATAACTGATTTTTGGGACATCTGTATGTTGAATGCATATGGTTTCAGATCCGTAACAGTATTACGAGACTGAGGATTCATCACTCCTTGGGTGTCGTTTCCCTGGTCTCTGGATACGTTCCGACCGAGGCGAGTGATCTCACCGTGAAGGACGCATTCTATGCGCGCTCGAGTCTGCGGTTGATCAGTACCCCAGACGAGATACTTTTCTAGTCTTGGGGGATTTCAATGAATCGACTGGAACTGATAGGAATGGTTATGAGACATGTGTTGATCCCCATGGGTCCAGAACTGTGAACCAGAATAGCATGAATTTCCTTGATTTTGCAAGAAGTCATGGAATTAGGGTGGCCGGTTCCTGGTTTCAACGCCCACAACCTCATCACTGGACTGGTATTCCAACACTGGTGATGTGGCAAAAGATTGACCATGTGCTCATTGATGGTCGCTGAGGATGATTCAGAACTGCAGGATCTTCAGGAGTACTCAGTTCCTCAACAGTGACCACAGGCTTGTGGAAGCAACGCTGAAGTTTCAGCTTAAATCTAAGAGAATGGTAACATCTCAGCCTAGGCTGGATTTTGGTAAGCTCAAGGATGATAGGGCAGCTGAGGACTTTGTGAACAGGCTGAGTTGGGATTTGGGGGGTTTGGGTGTTTTGGGGAATTCTGGAGAGTTGTAGATTGCCTTCAATACCACAGCCCTTCATGTTTCCGGCGGGCATCTTGGAACCCACCATCAGGCAGAGAACTTTGTCTCCCAAGGAACACTGGATACCATTGACCAGAGTTGCAGGGCCAGGCTTAATGGCAGAGATGAGCTCTTCAGAGAGCTGAGGAGTAAAATTGCATGTGCACTGATGGCGGACAAAGAAGCCTATCTCAGGGCCGGACAAGGTCATTGCTCTGATAATTATTGATATCGTTCGCTAACATCTGCTTGAGCACCAGTGCCCAGAACAGTCGGGCTTTCCACCAAAGAGGTCAATGATTGACCGTATCCTTTCTCTTCGGGTCCTCACTAAACACAGAGGAGAGATTCAGCACTGGATGCTCACAGCATACGCTGATGTCTACAAAGCATTTGAATCAGTGAATCGGGTTTGCCCTCTGGAGGATTCTTGGTTTTCGTGGGGTGCCACCAAAACTGATCGATCTGATGTCTGAATTCTACTCTGGTACTGAGAGTGCTGTGAGATGTGGTGGTACCATCTCTGACTTATTTCCAGTTGTTACTGGAGTTCATCAGGGGTGTGCACTAGCCCCCACACTTTTCAGCACTTGTATGGATTGGATTCTAGCGAGGATGTCAGAGAGATCAAGCTGCGGTGCGTCGTTTGGGAATGTCAAGATCTCTGACCTTGATTTCGCAGATGATACAGTCATCTTTGCGGAGACTTTAGATATCCTTTTGGGGGCCCTCGAGGTGTTGAATGAGGAATCGGAGCCGCTGGGATTACGGGTTTCCTGGGTCAAAACTAAGATCCAGGCTTTCAATGACATCTTGGATGCTGCTGCCCTGTCTGTGCCTGTTTGTGGTGAGGATGTTGAGGTCGTGGAGAGTTTCACTTACCTTGGCAGTGATATTCATGTCTCTGCTGGCTGTGAGTCAGAGGTCAATTGGGTCAGGTCTGGGGAGTCATGGATTCACAGGATAATGGGGTGTGGTGGCGCTGCTGGTACCTGTGCGGGAGGACGAAAGTCCGAGTCTTTAAGTCATTATTCCTTCCAGTCTTGCTCTACGAATGCAAAACTTGGACTCTGACCGAGGATCTAAGATGGAGATTTAACTTCTTCGGTACCAGTCTCTTCGGAGAAAACTTGGCTATCGCTGGCCAGACTTTGTGTCCAATGAGCAGTTGTTGAGAGAGAGAGACTCAGATGAGATTTGATACCTGTGTGGTCTGTGAGCGTCAGCTGTATGGACATGTGGTTCATTTTCCTGACACTGATCCTGCTCACCAGATTCTCTCAGCGAGGGAGCCTCATGAGTGGAGGAGGCCAACGGGCCAACCCCAAGTCATGCCTCGTGTTGCAGCAGGTTGATCAGCATCTCAAGGAGATGGACGGCAGGAAGTGGACGCAGTGACACGCTGCTCCAGCGCATGCTCCCATACCTGACCTGACGTCTCGAGGTCTGGCCACCCCATCTTGACAACGAAGCAAATAGAGCAAGTGTCGATAGATGCTACTACCCCTTTAAGCTCATGGCCCAACTCAAGAACTTCTTAATTTATCTTAAAAACTCACCCAGTCCTTTCCATCCATCTCTGCACACATTTTTTAACTTCCAGTGTATTCGTGTGCTCTCGAATTCAACAACCATGTCTCAGATTTCACTCAGCTGCACAGCATGGCTTTCACGAACAACTCCTTCGGTTGGTTGTTGAAGTTCTTTCTCATAAGCGTCTTCTTTGGCCAAAAGCCTCTTTTTGGTTATGGCTTTTCTCTTTGTGTTATTTTTCTGACATTTGCATGGCATCCTCAGTCACCAGGCTACCCAGGAGTGAAACTCTTCACCATGATGCAGTTCATGCACCATATCCATTGATGTTAATTGTCAAGCTTTCTCCAAGTCTTTGCTTATTATTCACATCACCTTGGTTCCTCACATTGATTTCTATTTTCATTTTCCCCACTTTTATGAGGTCTTTGGCATATTTTATCAGGATTTTTTATGCTTGCTAACTCCAGACCACATGGCACTATATGACAAATATTTACATGGAGAAAATTGGAGGTGTCCCCTCCCCAACCCCCCCCCCTTGTTTTTTAACCTACTAAAACCTGCCCAGGCACACCCCGAGTAACATACAGTACACGTTTCAGGATTAACACTGGCAGGATGGCCTGAAAGCTGTCTCGCCTGTCATCCCGGTGTTTTACAGGCAGGGTGTGATTCATCAATGTGTGTGCCAGAGGGGATGGATGTTAAACTGGGCGTCCTGTTTGCCGGTATGAATGGGTGGACGTTAAAAATCCCACGGTGTCCTTCACGAAGAGTTGGCGGGCTGTCGCCAGCACCAGAGCCAAATTCCAAATTCCTGCCCTAGCCAGCAGAGGGCATTGAATCAGTGGCACAGACACACCCTCAGCCAATGATGCTGCCCCACAGCCTTTTACTGCACACAAACAAAGAAAAAGATGCACATTTCTGTTTAAAAACGTGCTTTTTCTGGCAATAAGTAGACAGTGTTGAAATTTGATGATCATCAAATCGAGAATGAAGCGCCACCAAAATAGTTTACCTGTTCAGTATGAAATCCTGAAACTTTCTGATGCAGGAAATGCAATGAAAAATTCCATGATGTGGTCACGTTTTCTTCAAATCCAGTCAGAGATTTCATTTGGTTTCTGGTTAAATTCCGGTCTCTTCAGGATTTACTGCTCAAAATGTATTTTCTCATCCGTTTCTTGTCATCAAATCACACAAATTGTTGTGGATCGTCAAAACTCGCCTCACAACATGCGTTGCAATGACGATCCCACGAGGACGGAAGTAGTCTGGCAATACATCCTGCCGAGCACGTGTCCAAGTGGGAGTCCAAGTCACCGTCCTCAGTATTGTGACGTGCCTAAAGGAAATGTGAAGAACCTGAGGAGTTCGTCACCGTGGATGGATGTTTGGATAGGTTGAAAAGCCTTGGGATGCACTCACTTCTTGCCTTCCTCCCTGGCTCGTTCTTCCCGACTCGCTGTGCTCGACTCCCATGGACATGCCCCGGCCGGGCCTCGTCTGGCAAGGCGGCCAAGCGCAGATGGTTCGCCCGGCAAATATCAGACCCATTCGTGCGGCAGGCTAAAGAGGAAGGATATCGTTGCCGCAGCGCCTTCAAGCTTCTGCAGATGGACTCCCAGTTCGGCCTGCTCCGACCTGGGCTCAGGGTTGTGGACTGCGGCGCTGCGCCCGGTTCGTGGAGCCAAGTGGTCGTACAGAGGGTCAACGCTCTTGGAGTGCAGGGTGGGTCTCGGCTCGTATAGGCTTTGGGTCGCACACACGTTTTATAATTATGAGAATGTAATACAAGACCCATCGCTTCCAGAGAAAATAAATAAAAATTAACTTTCACCCTTTAAATATTGAGTGAATAAATTGTTGAAATATCAGCTGCTTTTTTTGTTTGTATCCTTTTCTCACCTGCGTTACAAATACAGACATGACAGAAGTAAATAGACAACATGATTTTAAAATAGTTTATTTATTTAACACTTGAAGAACATTTGATCTATTTTAATACATACACTGGTATTTGGTGGACTTGCCATTTGAAGATTTCAATGCTTTTACTCTTTCAGGCATAGAACTCACGAGTTCTGAAATTTTATCTTGTGGGATTTCTGCCCAGGCTTCATGCAAACGGGTGAGCAATTCTGCCCATGATGTTGGTTTCCTGGACTTTTTCTACACAGTTCGATGCAATATGGTCCAGAGGTGTTCAATGGGATTCATGCCAGGAGACTGACTTGGCTATGGAAGTCGCTTGATCCCATTTCCGTACTGCCATTCTTTTTTGCAATGTGGCATGGAGCTCCATCTTCCATGAACAGAGTGTTGTTTTTGACCAACTGACCAGTGGAGAAGACAGGGAGACATCCATCCTCAAGGATAAAAATGTGTGTCATGGTGTTGTATTGATGTTGCCAACACACTCCACAAGCTCTGACCGACCAGCACTCCAGATTGCTCCCCACACCATCACTGAAAAACCACCGTGTTTGACAGTTGGCTGCAATCGGTTCAAAGAGAACTCTTGACTGGGAAGTCTCCAGACCCATCCTCGTCCACTCTTAGAAAATTGAGTAAATTGGGACTCATCTGAAAAATATTAGTTTGCCAAAACTCCAAGGGTCTGGTGGCCATCTCGTCAGCCCACTTCTTTCTCCTTTGAATGTTGGCTGGTCCAAGAAGAGGTTTTCTCCACACTGCTCTCCCATAGCAGCACAGTTGATGAAGGTACTGCATGGCAGCTCTTGAGCTAACCTGGACCTCCTCTGCAACATCTGCTGCCTTGCAACGGGGAATTTTCTCAATGAACCGCTTGACAGCCCGAAGACAACTTTCTGAGGGCCCAGATCGAATGCCAAGGTTCTGGGCTATCTGAAGCTGGCTGACTCCACCTTCCAAATGGCCAACAATTCGTCCTCTTTGAAAATCGGAAAGTTTGTGTGCTCCCTGGGTTCGAGGCCAAGTTAATGTTCATACAAAACCAAGGAAATTGACCATACTAGACCAGAAACGACTAATTGTCGTTTCTGCAAAGAAACAATCGAATATTAGTACAAATCACTAAGTAAAACTGATGGGTGAATGAAATGAAATGAAGATGAAGATGAGATGAGATAAAGAAATTTAAGGTGCCTATTTACTTCTATCATGTCTCTGTCGAGCTTTAAAATGTGGTGTATAATCGGAAATGCTGTTTGATGGGAACAAATGAGTTAAATGGAAATGCGTTTAAAAAACGTATTCAATATAGCGAGCATTTAATCCACACGAGAAACAGGATTGAATGAGACTCACCATGATAATAAATAAACAAGATGAAGGAGGAAGAGTTTTCATTTTAAGGTAATTTGAAACCCGCCCATCTATCCTGACCTCATCTTACTCAAATATGTCATACTGTTTAAAACCGGCCCATCTATCCTGACCTCATCTTACTCAAATATGTCATACTGTTTAAAACCGGCCCATCTATCCTCACCTTACTCAACAAAATCATACCGTTTAAAACCGGCCCATCTATCCTCACCTCACTCAAGTATGTCATACAGTTTGAAACCAGCCCATCTATCCTCACCTTACTCAACAAAATCATACCGTTTGAAACCAGCCCATCTATCCTCACCTCATTCAAATATGTCATACTGTTTCAAACCGGCCCATCTATCCTCACATTACTCAACTATATCATACCGTTTGAAACCAGCCCATCTATCCTCACCTCACTCAAGTATGTCATACTGTTTAAAACCAGGGAAGGGGGAAGGGGGGGTGAAAGGTGGGTGGGTGGGATGTTTCTGGTGAGAAGGGGGTGTGGGGGAGGAAGATGGAGTGAGGGTGAGGGAAAAAGAGGGGGTGGGGGAAAAAGAGGGGGTGGGGGAAAAAGAGGGGTGGGGGAAAAAGAGGGGGTGGGGGAAAAAGAGGGGGTGGGGGAAAAAGAGGGGGTGGGGGAAAAAGAGGGGTGGGGGAAAAAGAGGGGGTGGGGGGAAAAAGGAGGTGTGGGGAGAAAGATGGGGTGGAGAGAGGGGTGGGGGGAGAAAGATGGGGTGGGGAAGGAAACAGGGATGGGGTGATGGTGGGGGAGGAAAGAAGGGTGGGGAGTTAAAAGGGGTGGGGGAGGAGAGTGGGTGGGGGAGGGAGGATAGGGGGTTGGAGAGAAAGGGAGAGGTTGGGGAGAGAGAGAGGGGGGTGGGGGAGAGAAAGAGGGGTGGGGGGAGAGAAAGAGGGTGGGGGGAGAGAAAGAGGGGTGGGGGAGAGAAAGAGGGGTGGGGGGAGAGAAAGAGGGGTGGGGGGAGAGAAAGAGGGGTGGGGGAGGAAACAGGTGGGGAAGAAAGAGGGGTGAGGATGGGGACAGGAAAGAGGCTGGTAGGGGAGAAAGATGGGGTGGGGAGAGGGGGTGGGGGGAGAAAGACGAGGTGGGGGAGAGGAGAGAGGGATGGGAGGGAGAGAGGGATGGGACGGAGAGAGGGATGGGATGGAGAGAGGGATGGGATGGAGAGAGGGATTGGAGGGGTAAGGGAGAGAGGGATGGGATGGAGAGAGGGATTGGAGGGGTAAGGGAGAGAGGGATGGGAGGGGGGAGGGAGAGGAAGAGAGGGATGGGAGGGGGAGGGAGAGGGAGAGAGGGATGGGAGGGGGAGGGAGAGGGAGAGAGGGATGGGAGGGTAGAGGGAGAGAGGAATGGGAGAAGGTGAGGGAGAGAGGGATAGGAGGGGGAGGGAGAGAGGGATGAGATGGGTGGGGGAGGAAGAGAGGGATGGGATGGGTGGGGGAGGGAGAGGGAGAGAGGGATGGGAGGGTAGAGGGAGAGAGGAATGGGAGAAGGTGAGGGAGAGAGGGATAGGAGGGGAGGGAGAGAGGGATGAGATGGGTGGGGGAGGAAGAGAGGGATGGGATGGGTGGGGGAGGAAGAGAGGAATGGAATAGGAGGGAGAGAGTGGGATAGGAGGGAGAGAGCGATGGGAGGGGAGGGAGAGAGGGATGGGGTGGGAGGGAGGGAGAGATGGATGGGAGGGGAGGGAGAGAGGGATGGGGTGGGAGGGGAGGGAGAGATGGATGGGATGGGAGGGGGAGGGAGAGGATGGAAGGGGGAGGAAGAGAAGGATGGGATGGGAGGGGGAAGGGAGAGAAGGATGGGAGGGGAAGGGAGAGAAGGATGGGAGGGGGAGGGAGAGAGAGTATTGTGAATGTTATCCTCCGTGTGTGTTGTCCATGTACAGTACCTCGTTGTTTGCACTCACTGCCGACTATGAATACATTACAGAAATTATTAGTGCATTCACATTATCATTTTGTCGTGAAAGCAAATTGTACAAAACAGGAAAAAGAAAATTGCGAACGTTATTGCAGGAAAAAAGGACTTTTGTCGACTCTATCGTCATGGATTGTAAAAGCAGGTTAGAGAGCACGGTGTTGCACCAAATGAAGTTACTCTTTCTGCACATTCCTTAATCTTTTCTTCACTAGATATAATTGTCCGAACAATAAAAAAAAAGTTAAGTTTAATGCTTTTGCTGAAATAAATACTGTTGCGGTTGTGGGGATAGATGGAGGAACTTAAGAGGAAATTTAGGATTGAATAGAGTTGTTTGGTCCATGGATGTGTAGGAGACAGACGTAATCAAGTTGTGAAACTGAGAGCTTAAGTGTTACGTGTCACCACACGGGAGGGGGATGGTGTGGTGCTAATTAGCTAAGGAGTAAGAATAAGTTTCCCCAGTATGTAATTGCCCCCATTACTTTTCCCCATGTTTTTATAACCAAAACCATGATAAGAAACAAGCAAACCTGCTGAATAGGCAGATGCCCCGCCTCCAATGGTGACGGCGGGCGAAGTTACGCCCCCGAAGCTGATGATTGATGGGCGTGACATCAGAAGCTGGCAGAGCAGGCAGAAGCCCCGCCTTCCCGGGTTTTGTGCGAGCAGACCACGCCCCGGAGGGGGAGGATTGATAGGCGTGATGTCGAAGAGGGGGGTTGGTTGCACAGTCATGGTGAGAGATTGAGAGTGCATGCACGAAGTCAGTGAGAGTTGAGTTGAGGGAAGGAATGCACACGGTCGATAAAGAACGTAGTTCGGAGATGGTCTGTAAGAACAGGGCTTTACAGCTGGCTTCCCTCCGACGCATGCAGAAGACGGTACGATTCTCGTATTTGTGCTGAGGCGATTTGGTTCGTGAACCGAGCAAGAAGCTGGCCATCGACTCTTGGCCGGTCATGTGGGAAGGGCCTCGAGGCCTCGTGTGTGTCACCGAAGGGGATGGCGCAATTCTGCAAAGCCGTGCCATTCGTGCTGAGAAGAATTGACTCACGTGGTGAAGCAAGACGCTGGCCTTTGGCTCTTGGTCGAGTCGTGAGAAACGGACCCCGAGCCTCATGTATGTCAAATAGCGGCTTGGTGAGGAAGATCGATGCACGAAGCAGCTGCACTGGTTCTCTGAGCCTTGGTGTTGAGTGCCGCTCACAAATTGCCTGGCGTACGTTTGTGCCTCCGTCACACCGCCATTGCGTCCTTTTCACACGCGCGCATTAATCTCCGAGAGTTTCGGTTGTAGGTCTCCAAGGGAGAAGTTTGACCGTCCGGGGCTGGCAGTGTTAACCACCTTGCGCCACAATTTTGTGTCGCGGGATTAACCTGGGCCGCTAAACCCACGACAATACACTTATAGTTTTTTTTTAATCGCTAATTTGTAAAAATTTCCAGATTTCACTCCGGATTTCGACACTTATTTAGTTCATTAGATCCGATTTTGAAATCAGATAAAATATTTTGATTATATACTTTAATTAATCCGTGACAGGAGGAGATAGTGTTTCCAAAGCAAGGCATGTTTGAATAGGCAGAACGAACTGGCGATTTGAGACCCCAGCAGCTAGCTGACAGAGGGCTCACCAAGGATAACGCCTTGATAAAGGATATTTAAATAAGACTTAATTATCTTCAATAACACCCAATTTTCACTCTTTCACTTCCTTGGAGTTCCCTTTGCATGCATGCAAACATCTCTGAAACGTCAACTCCAGTTACATAAATACATTAAAGCGAGATATACAAGGGCAAGGTGGCTGGCTTAAGATCTTAGGATCCTGAGTTTGAGCCTCTATCGTTTACTCAGAGGGGTTTACTCGGGCTGTCATCCTTCCGAGGCCAGCAAAACGAGTACCAGCTTACTGGGAATAATGAGCCATTCGAGCATCCTGCGTCGGAGTGGCAACCCCTCCAGGATTGTGCCCCCAAGCCAATAGAAAACTGCTTTGGCAACCCTGTTTCTGAAGACGTTAAGGAGAGGTTATCATAGAAGGATCGAGCAGTAACCTTGGAAGTGCATCAAAATAGTGAGAAATCAATTTTGAGCAGGTGTCGGACATGGAGGCAAAATCTTGTCCAAATTGTTCACTGTATGCCTGTGTTCCAACAGTGTTCCAACAGATAAATGATGGAGAAAGAATAAAGCACCTACGATCCACAAATGACAGTGTTAATTTCAAAAAATGCTGAAGAACTCAAAATCATGGTGACACAGCTCAATTTGAAAAGTCAAAACCATCCATCCATTGGGACCATACTCTGTGCAGAGCATTGGTGCTGCCGAAGCAGTCTCCTTGGCTATTGGGCACAATCCTGGACGGGTCGCCACTCCGACACACGATACCAGCAAGCTGGCACTCATTTTGCCGACCTCGGAAGGATGACAGGCTGAGTCAACCCCACCTGGTATTAATTTAACATCCGAATGTGATTTGAACTCAGGATCGTCGGATCCCAAGCCCACCACCCTAACTATTAAGCAAACACCAGGCATATAAAGTCAAAACATTGGACTAATAATGAATGACAAAGACAAAAATAATGTTCAACCATTATCCAAAAAAGAAGGGGTATTGAAGAGGGAATCTCATTTCACAGCGTAGTGTTGATCATCAGCAATCTGAATAACTTCTTAATCTAGTAGTCTTCTTCTTCCTCCTCTTTACCTGTCCCAATTATTCCTCCCTTCTTGTTGGGTCCAGTCGGGAACTTTTGACTTCTTTCTTTAATGGCCACAATTATTCCCACTTTCTTCCGGGGGAAGTTTTTGGCCCAAGTCTTTCACAAACCAGCTGGCTGGGCCTGACGTTCAACTAAGTAGTTAGTCACATGAATTGGAATTTGCTCATGGTGCCAGTAATAGCTCATCTACTTCTCGAAGCTCACCATGGGATATTTAACGTTCACCAACTCATGCCTGCAGATGGGACGCCCAATTTAACGTCCCTTCGAGGGACGGCACACACATTGATGAATCACCTTACCCGTGAAACACCGGGATGATGGCTCATAGCTGGGTCAGGATTCAAACCCAGGCTCCACAACTTGGAGATAAGCTGTGCATATGTCTCAGTCATCCTGACATTCAACTAAAGGTGGCAAAAATTTGTAATTTGTTCAGTATGCCAGTGATAATGCACCTACTTATCGCAAAATACACTGTGGATCTTTAACATCTCCTTCCGGCATTACCCTAACCTCTTCCTAATTAGATGACACACACATTGATGTATCACCCTGCCTGCAAAATATCAGGGTGACAGTCTATATCTGGGTTGAGATTCGAAACCAGATTAGACGGCTCAAAGATATTTTGCCACCCCCAGCAGTCTTAATAACTAATGTTGGTCTAATCGAGTCGACAAGGATGATTATACAGATCACCTACCAGCAAGGCCGATGATTGGTTTATTTTCTTAAAAACAAGCCTGTTGTGTTGCTCAATCTGCCAAATAATTATCTTGGTAAAATGTAATCTTTGAAACATATACTTACTGTGGCACATTCTATTTCCTCCCAGCACGACCTCAGGGAGTAGTCATTGGCTTGGACTTGTCCCCAATTGATGCACTTCCTGGAGCCATCTTCTTGGATCACTGCGACATACACAATGCTGAAACACAAAAGCGTGTGCAACACTTCTTGCCAGGAAACATTGCTGATGTCATTTTAAGTGACATGGCACCAAACGCAAGTGGCATTCGGCAACTTGACCAAAGCAACATGATGTTGCTCTGCTACACAGTGCTAGCCCTCGCTGAGAGCACACTGCAGCCTGGTGGGTCCTTTTTGTGCAAGCTGTGGAATGGCGCAGATGCTGGTACATTGCGTCGTCATGTTGAAACATTGTTCAAGGATGTACGGCAGGTGAAACCTCTGGCCAGCCGGAGTGAATCTGCTGAGATTTACTTTGTAGCTCGAGAATATTGTGGACAGAACAAGGTGATCTAACTGAAAGAAAAAAAAAAAAAACAATTGGATTGCAGCACATTCTAAGTTATTGCTTTCATACTGTTGCGATTTTAGTTCTCGATGCTCTCAACTATGAATGTGAAAAAAGAATTGGAGATATTAAATTAGTATTAACAATGATTTCTGATGATGATTATTTTATTGGCCTCAATAAAATTAATTGAAATACAAATGGGGCACCTGTGTCCATTGCATCTTGTCTACATTGCCAATCTTTACTGACATATTTATTCAGACTGATTTATATTTCACACTTTGTGTTTTGTTGTACCTTTGGAAAAATCTAAATTTCAGCCCAAAGTTCTATCGCTGACTAACTCAGGATCACCACACCATTGCCATTGCACCTACACTGTAGAATATAACCCCCCACCCTCAACCTCCACTCATTGATATGGTTTATAGTTTCAGAATTGAAAGATCAATTATTTTATGTATAACTAGGAGTGGTACCTGGCCTTGCCAGGTTTATTCTTTTTGTGGGGGCCCAAAAAAACTTCACGACACCCACTAAGCCCGAAGGAATGGGGCAGGGGATCATTTAATATTACCTTTCACATAGCTATAAAGGCTTAGGCACTATAGAGAGATTCTAAAATGGCCCATAACGGTCCCTTGTCCAACAAAGTAACGATGACCACGAGACCCAAACCAAGAGATCGTAAAATCAACTTCACACAAAGAAATGTACTGTCCCCTTCAGGGTGGTCACAAATTCCCATTACACCTCCTCCTCCCCCACCTCAAATGGTACATTTCACATATATATATATATATATATATATATATATATATATATATATATATATATATATATATATATTCATGTTAATATTTTGGTGTTGATGACAATAAAACTTTTGTGTATTCATAGTTTACCGTTTATACCTCTTGTGTGTTCATGATATTAATTTATCAGGTTCTGCAGAAGAGGTAACGGGACTTTGTAAACACCCTGTAGATTATTGACTAAGAGGCATTGTAAAAGTGTTACCTTCGAAGTGGAATTAGATGTTATTCGGTAAAAGGATGCTTGTGAATGTGCCGTTGATTTTCCTGGGTTAATTTTTTCCCACCGATCTATAAATATGGTGGCACCGTTCAGGAAGAAGATGTACAACCAACTTAGACTGCTTCTGAAAGAGGTTTATTTTTTTTTAAATGCCTGGTAATTGTTTTGTATTCGTTTATATGTATTTGAATATAACTGTCAATGAAAAAGGCTTCGGCACTATCCAGCAATTTAAAAAAATATGTTCGTTTTTTTTTGGCCTAAAACACTCCCTGGCACTCACTGACAAACCTCTGAAAGTTTGACAAAGATCCGTTCAACCATCTCTGAGTAAAAATGGCCATGCGCAACACACACACACACACACCCGATGTCGGCAATTTTTCAGGAATCTGCAGGTTGGAGTCAATGTGATTACAAACTGCAGTACTTACTGTATACAACCCAGAAACCTTGAGTAGCTATCATCAAAAAACGTTACATTTATAGAGACGTTTCAGGGAGATGATCACAAACATTATTCTTTATAAACAGCTGCGTGTGATGGGTGTAAAAAAAAATTGGCTCGGTAATTTAGAAAACACGTTAATACGGCAAACGGCTTGGAAATCAGGCGTTATCAAATATATTTTGCTTTGAAACGCACAAAGGGAAACATTGCAAATGCGATAAACAAATGCTTTATAAACAGTCGCTAGGACAAAGGAAAATCTGAAAGAACCTCCATAAGATATAGGATGAAACTTTGCCACCACGGCACCCGTAACAGGCATGGCATGTCCATGCGCCCACAGAGAGTCCGTACAGATCCAAATCTACCCATATGTACCACATCCGTGTGTGCTTTTCATACCTCTACCTTGTAGTAACTGTCGACTGCACATCCCAATCAGGACACAAACTGAACTGTACAGCTCAGTAAGTGGCTAAAGCACTCAAGCACTCCAACAGAACGCCTGGCTTGACAAACGATTACCAAATGCCGTCGATACAACTCTGCACCGAGAAATGGCCATGCGATGTCCGAATTGGACAAATCAACACTTTTTCGGAGTCCAAACTGCTGATATTTTCAAATCTGGAGCTTACAATTTGTAATAATCTTTCTTTTAAGATATTCTCTCGATTATTCATACTCGAAAATTAAATAAAGCCATGAATACTGGCGTCTCCAGGCGTTTATAAGCATTGCAATGTAACCAGCAATTCATCGCTCTGATGAACAGGCATTCAATAATATGAGTGAGGAAAGTGGGAAAAAAAAAACTTTATCGTTGAGAAATCGTTGCGGCATGTTCCAAATCAAGGCATGGTTGAGCAGGCCCAAAAAAAAAAAACATAGCAGCTTCAGACGAAACACCTTAACACCACAGACAGCGAGGTAGCCGAGGATCACCTGATGAAGGATATAGTTAAATAATGCCGTCAATTATAATCTTCAGAAGGGGTGTTTTAATTAACCCAAACACCCAATTTTCACTCCTGCACGTCGTTGGAGTTTTCTTAGAATGCATGAAAAGTTTCAGGCTGCTAGGTTTTATAGTTTTGGAGTTAGGGAGGAGACACACTCACGCGCACGCGCACGCACACACAGCCTGTTATTAGTATACATAAACAGCTTACATGTGAAGGGTGGAACAAAATTTGGCTCGGTAATTTAGAAAACACATTATTCTGCAAATGGCTCAGAAATCGGGTGTTATTGCACGAACCACTCGCTCAGGGCGACGGAGCACCAACCACTCGCTCAGGGCGACGGAGCACCAACCACTCGCTCAGGGCGACGGAGCACCAACCACTCGCTCAGGGCGACGGAGCACCAACCACTCGCTCAGGGCGACGGAGCACCAACCACTCGCTCAGGGCGACGGAGCACCAACCACTCGCTCAGGGCGACGGAGCACCAACCACTCGCTCAGGGCGACGGAGCACCAACCACTCGCTCTGAATGACGTGGCGTGGCAAAAGCGTCCGCAGAGAGTGAACGGTTTGCTCAGAATGACATCGCGAGGTACTGCTGTCTACAATGGACGCTCGGCAAATGGCTTAAGCACTCCTGCAATCAATCTAATTCACTGGTTGATAAGGAATGGTTGGCCAGGCTGTCGCTGCATATCGTATCGGATCCCTTTAACTTTAAAGCCGGTCTTCACCACACACGCAGCAGTTCATTAAATTAACTGAATTCGTTCAAAAAATGACTTTATCCACAAAAGAGTTTCTGCTTAATGCAGAACAACCCTGGAAATATCACAAAGTTCAATCGCCCGTGAAATAAACATTGCAAATAATCCGCCATTTTGCCTGCTCGCCTGTGCACCTGATGAAGGATATAGTTAAATGTTAAATGTGGTTAACCTGATGATACAGTTAAATGTGGTTAACCTGATGAACGATATAGTTAAATGTGCACGTGCCACGTCGTACATCGGTTTGGGGTACACGCAAACGTTCTAACTTTTTTGTGAAATGTCCGGGTTTTTTTTTTTTACCAGATTTACTTTGATTCCCTCTGGAACACCTCACGAAACCTCTGAAAATATAGACACAGATCTGGCAGACACTATGGATAAGCAGTCTCTCTGAAGGACAGGGTGCGAGGTCAAGCAGTGAATGAATTATATCATAAAGCTCAATGAAGCTGGTTAACTTTGTTATGTTCACTCAATATAATTTTCCAAACAGAAGAAAAAGATAAGTTTAATGCTTTGGAAATTTTAAGTGTGTGTGTGTGTGTGTATGTGTGTGTGTGTGTGTGTGTGTGTGTGTGTGTGTGTGTGTGTGTGTGTGTGTGTGTGTGTGTGTGTGTGTGTGTGTGTGTGTGTGTGTGTGTGTGTGTGTGTGTGTGTGTGTGTGTGTGTGTGTGTGTGTGTGTGTGTGTGTGTGTGTGTGTGTGTGTGTGGAACATTGCCTTACTTGCTTAAAGTTAATAGGTATTTCAACTAAGTTATAAGACTCATTATTTCTTTAAACAAGTACGTGCCCGTACATGCGTGGCCGTACGTGCAAAAAACAAATTTAAAAAAAAAAAAAACTTTCAAACTGCATGCCAGAAACAACAACAAACCCACAGGCCGTTCCTTTGCTCTCATGTGCCCGTACGTGTGTGGCCATACATGCATGGCCATATGTGCAAAAAAAAAAACAACTTTCGAACAACCACACAGGCCGTCCCTTCGCTCTCATAAACGACGACTGGATTGGGGCATTGTGCTTATCTATAAATGCGCATAAGAAAGAGAAATTATTAGAATACAGTAAGTCATCACTATCCAGAAGTCCGTACGTTGCAACCCGTAATGGGGAACACGCTCCAACTTGGCCATAACTTGGGAACCACTTGTCCGATTAATTTCAAACCTTGAAAAGGCAAACAAACAGATTGCTGGAATTATAGATAGAAGATAGATACCGTGGGTGCAAAACGCCAAGCAACGTGTCCTGTCATTAGTAACTAAGGCGGCCTTTCCCTATCGGCCAAGCCTACGCAGCAACGTGTCCTGTCATTGGTTTGGTAAATAAATGGCCAAAACTTGGGAACCACTTGTCCGATTAATATCAAACCTTGAAAAGGCACATACTCAGGACGGTCCCCAGCAATATACCTGGCAAGTTTCAATTGGATCGGACCAGTGATTGTCGAGAAACAGCGGTCACAGACACACAGAGATTGCTGGAATTATAGATGGATTATCTGATTTCCCAACAGATTTGACACTTCTTTAGTCCAGTCGATATCCGATACTCAAAACATTAATAATATTTCGATGATACACTTTAATTAGTCCGTGAAAGTCGATTGGGGAAAATCGTATCATGGGTCATTCTCACATAACTGACAGAATCAGGAGGTGGTAACATTTGAAAATTCTTTGAACAAGATTAAAATTTTCAGGTCCGAATGTGGCAAATGGGACATAGTTTCAGGTGTATTTGATGAAATCAGCGCTGAATTACCTCTCATTTAGCCGATTTTTCACCACCATTTCAGTGCTTTATGGCCATTGAGTCATTACCGTAACAGAAATGAAAGGTCTTGTATATCCGACAATGATGTTTTCAAGAGACGTCAAAGATGCCAAGAATATTCTATCTCCATCATGTTTATTGAGAAACATAAGAAAAAGTTGTCATCAACAAGAAATCAATTTCACCATGTTTGATGAGAAATCATGGACATAAAGAGCTAAAATCATTACCGTAACACAAATCATCATTACCGTAACAAAAATCACCATTACCGTAACACAAATCATCATTACCGTAAAGCCGCTGTCACACCTTGACGATTTGGCCAGCGTATGCCGATTTATGAAAAATTTGTCTAAAACGCTGGCACACGTCGAATACGTTATGGGTACGTTTTGTACACATTAAGACCACGCTGAAAAACACTGCCATAAGTCGTAGTACGCTGACTTTAAACTTACTTTTGGGTTGTCCTCAAATTTTTCCATGCTTGAAATTTTACGACGTATGACTCACACGTTCTGCTACGCTGGCCATAAGTTGTAGAAACGTTATGCGATCGTTGACACACGTTACTTGTAAGTTACTCATAAGTCAAAACACGTCGAGGTAATGTTTAGCGTACCCGAAACTTATTTATAACCTATGAGTAACGTTTTGTAAGCACGATACACGAATGTTGTTCACACTTCGCAACACGTTACTTAAAGTTCCTCATACGTCGAAACACGTCAAAGTAATGTTTAGGATACCCGTGACTTATTTATAACCTACGAGTAACGTGCTTGGGAATTATTTGTAAAGCATGTCCTACGCACAAATACATATGTAGACATATTTGACGTTTTCAGGACGACAACAGAACTTACTGAACGCGTTTCTAACTTACAGATACCGTATAATGGCGTATTGGCAGCGATTAGGGGAATTGGTATATGAAAAGGGGCTTTGCAGGAGGAACCCGTCTTTTTTTTAGACTTCGTGGTGAGTACATGTCCATGTCATTCCGAGAGATGTAGGATACGGCAACGCTGAGACGACAATACCTACCTGTCCTCGAACATCAACATGACCTCATCGAGTTGACACTGCACCAGTTGCGTGCCAATAGAGCCGGGAGAAGAAGACGTGAACGGAGGAGAAGGAACTGGGTCAGACCATGGATCGGGAGGCGACGCCATTACGGTATATATGACCATCTCATGGTGGAACTCCGGAACGAGGACCATGCATCCTTCATCAATTTCCTGCGAATGCCCCCAGCGATGTTCGACGAGCTGCAAGCCAGATTGGGTCCAAGGATAACAAAGCATTATTAGTAAATCATTTCAATAGTCCAGTGGAAGCGATTTAACTCGTTCAATGGAAACTATTTCAATTGCCGAGCACCAGCGTCCAAAAACAATAGGCGAGTGACAGCCATTTATTAAAAGTGAAGTTGCAGCCTATGAATAGAAAACCTCACGTAATCGTCGACGATACGCTGCCACGCTATGCATACGTTAGACTATCGTTGGGCATAGGTTGTGGACGCCTAAAACACACTAATCAATCATTGGTATAAGTTATCGAAGCGTTCTGTATTCATTACTAGTACATTATGCATTTGTCCAAGTCGTTTTGAATACTTTTAAAACTGAAACAAAAAAATAGTTCATCGTGGGAATGAGAAAAAAAATAGCCGAAAAGAATATCGAACAATGGTGCAAAGTAGTCTCCTATTCGTGGACGCAACGAGGATCCATCATCACCCACACCCTCCCCATCACGCTCACCTACTACTACTGACATGGACCTACTACTACTACCAATACTACTGACACGCTCACCTACTACTACTACAACTGATACTACTGACATTGACATCTACTCATCATGGAGTCTGGAACACTGACGGGTTCCTCTTGTAAAGCCCATTTGTATATACCAATTCCCCTAAACGCTGCCAATACACCATTATACGGTAGATGCAAGTTAGAAACACGTTCAGTAAGTTCTGTGGTCGTCCGGAAGACGTCAATCAAATTTGTCTACATATGACAATGTGCGTTTGAGATACGTTACACATAGGTTCAAAGCACGCTACTCATAGGTTAAAAATTAAGTTTCGGGTATGCTAAACATTACCTCGAAATGTTTCGACTTATGAGTAACTTACAAGTAACGTGTGTCCGACGTGTCAACAATCGCGGAGCGTGCAGAGAACTTATGCCAGCGTATGCGGAACTTGTGAGCCATAAAATTTTCAGCATGCTTGAAATTTCACGACGTACTAGATGTACCACGAAATATGACAGCGAACTTCATCGTTTTTCAGCGTGCTCCTAACGTATACACAACTTACCCATACCGTATTCGATGTGTGCCAGCGTTTTAGACACATTTTTCATAGGTCGGCATACGCTGGCTAAATCGTCAAGGTGTGACTGCGATGTTGACACTTCCAATTTTTAGGCGGTTATGATTTAAATCGGCGTGCGGCAGCTTTTTAACATGCTACGCCATGAGTTCGTCGGCGATACGTGCAGCGCGCTATGCCTATGTTAAACTGTCGTTGGGCATAGGTTGTGAACGCCGACAACAGGCGAAGCATTCGTTGGTATAAGTTATCTATAACACAACGAAACGTTCTGTGCCCGTTACTAACATGTTATGCATACGACCAACACGTTATGAATACGACCAAAACTTAAAAAAAAAAAAACCTCAAAACTTCAGTGTACGCCAACGTTTTACATACATTTTTATACGTTGCCATTCCTGGCTAAAACGTCAAGGTGTGACAGCGCCTTAACACAAATCATCATTACCATAACACAAATCACCATTACCGTAACACAAATCACCATTACCGTAACACAAATCACCATTACCGTAACACAAATCACCATTACCGTAACACAAATCACCATTACCGTAACACAAATCATCATTACCGTATCACAAATCACCATTACCGTAACACAAATCACCATTACCGTAACACAAATCACCATTACCGTAACACAAATCATCATTACCGTAACACAAATCACCATTACCGTAACACAAATCATCATTACCGTAACACAAATCACCATTACCGTCACACCAATCATCATTACCGTAACACAAATAATCATTACCGTAACACAAATCACCATTACGGTAACACAAATCACTATTACCGTCACACCAATCATCATTACCGTAACACAAATCACCATTACCGTCACACCAATCATCATTACTGTAACACAAATCACCATTACCGTAACACAAATCATCATTACCGTAACACAAATCACCATTACCGTAACACAAATCACCATTACGGTAACACAAATCATCATTACCGTAACACAAATCATCATTACTGTAACACAAATCACTATTACCGTCACACCAATCATCATTACCGTCACACAAATCACCATTACCGTAACACAAATCACCATTACCGTAACACAAATCACCATTACCGTAACACAAATCACCATTACCGTAACACCAATCATCATTACTGTAACACAAATCACCATTACCGTAACACAAATTTACCATTACCGTAACGAAACTAAAACGTTATGGTAATGGTGTTACGGTAATGATGAAATCAACATACGCCTCGTAGTGACCAGACCGGGAAGCAGACACACCGTGAATTGTCAAAAACTTTAGCATTTAAAAGCATTCTCTACGTTAATGTACATAATATCTGTTGAAATTCATATGTATGGTCAATCGAGCATGTACGGTAATGACGTTGAATAAGCATATGGACTCACCTTGCCAAACTGAGGAGTTTTTGTAACCAAACTGCACCGACCAAACTTGAAAAATGATTCTAAAATGGCGGAACAAGAACCGAACGCCACGTCACGATCACGTGACGTGACGTCATCGCTTAATTGGCTCACAGTTCTAACATTCACCGGAAGGGCGTTTTTGTTACGGTAATGACGAAATTGAGTGACGCGCACAAAATCCACTGTATTGCAAAACTTGTACAGTTTTCGGCGGAATTTAGACTCTAATAAGGAAGATATTGAACTTTAGAAAGAACCCGACATGAATTCTCGTCAAATTCGGAGAACTTATTGACGCTTTTTTGGGACACGAACAACATGGTACTTACTGTGGGTATTGTGACTGCAAAAATTACATCAGATTGAGAGAACAAACTAATTTTTTCCTCTTCATTGTAATTTTATGATCTCAAACAATGGGATTATTCAAACGCGACCCAGGGCAAAGATATATGGTCCATAACTTGGCCGAAAATGCCTGAAATGTCATGAAATGAGGCCACTTAAAGACATGTGACATCAATCTGTCAATTATGTGAGAATGACCCTCATATTATGCATGAAATCGCTCCAAACTCCGAATTTCAAAACTATAATACTTACAAAAGCGATGTACACAGTGATTCGTAGCTATGATGAACAGGCATTCGAGTGAATGCATTAAATCGTGAAGCTCAATGAAGCTGGTTCCCCGAAATAAATATTGCATAAAATCCGCCATTTTGCCTGCTGGTCTGTGCACGTGTCACGTGGTACATCGGTTCAACGTCCGCGCAAATATATATATATATATATTTTTACCAGATTTGGTTTGATTCCCTGTGTAGCACCTCGCGAAACCTCCAAAAAATATAGACACACATCTGGCAGACGCTATGGAGAAGCAGTCTCTCTCAGGGGACAGGGTGCGAGGTCAAGCAGTGAATGTATTATATCATAAAGCTCAATGAAGCTGGTTAACTTTGTTAAGTTCCTAAAATTTTTTGTTCACTCAATATAATTTTCCAAAGAGGAGAAAAAGATGTTTTATTGCTTTGGGAATTACACATTTTCTTGTGTATGTATAAAGGAGGGAACATAGCCTTGCTTTCTTAAAGTAAATAGGTATATCGGCTTGGTAATAAGACTCGTTATTTCTATACATTTATCAAATTTTACAACAGATTTCGACATTTCTTTAGTCCGAACGATATCCGATCCTAAAAAAGCGAAATAATAGTTTGATGATATACTTTAATTAGTCGGTGAGAGTCGATCGTGGAAAATCGTCTCAAATAATGCATGAAATCGCTCCAAGCTCCTAATTTGCAAACTATAGTATGTTCTTACAAAAGGGATGTATGCAGCGATTCGTAACTATGATGAACAGGCATTCAATATGGGTGAGGAAAGTGAAAAATAAACTTCATTGTAAAGAAATCGTTGCGGCCTGTTCCAAGTCAAGGTAAGGTTGACCAGGCCAAAAACAACATGGTGGTTTCAGACCCCAGCTTGGTTACCTTGGAAACGCCTTAAGACTCCAGAAAGCGAGGTGGCCGAGGATCACCTGATAAAGGATATAATTAAATAAGGCCGTTAATTATCTTCAAAAGGGGTGTTTTAATTAACCGAAACACAAAAAAGTTATTGACTCAAGATATCTCAAAAAGTTATGAACGGATTCAGATGAAACTTGATGGACCGGTTGGGTGTGTGACAAGAAGGAATTGATTCGATTTTGGTGAAAACCCAGATCCAGATACGAGAATATTTTAAGTTTTATATGGAAGAGGCAAAGCCTGGAAGTGAACGTAGAATTCTTCTTAAATATATCAAATTAAACAGTCTTTTTGCTATGAAAAAATAAATATTTCCTTAACATTACCTTCGCAACAACTACACCACCTAGAACAGGATCTCATCTGCAAAAATTAATATTACCTCAACATTACCTTCACAACAACAACTATACAGCCGAGAACAGGATCTCATCTGAAAAAATTAATATTACCTCAACATTACCTTCACAACAACAACTACACCACCAAGAAAAGGATCTCTTCTGAAAAATAAAAAAAATCCTCAACATTACCTTCACAACGACAACTACACTGCCGAGAACAGGATCTCATCTGAAAAAATTAATATTACCTCAACATTACCTTCACAACAACTATACAGCCGAGAACAGGATCTCATCTGAAAAAATTAATATTACCTCAACATTACCTTCACAACAACAACTACACCGCCAAGAAAAGGATCTCATCTGAAAAATAAAAAAAATCCTCAACATTACCTTCACAACGACAACTACACCGCCTAGAACAGGATCTCATCTGAAGAAATAAATATTACCTCAACATTATAGCGAACGCAGTGAGCTTCATACTTAACACGTGCACATGAGAGAATAGGAAACAACAACAACAACAACAACACAATACCCCTGACGATTTGGAATCCGTGTCCTGGCTATGACCCTTTTGCTTCCGGTTGTTTTTAAACGCTGTGCGGCGTATAAACACGATTGGGTTTTATTTCTATATTGTGAATATTACTTAATGCGTGCACATGAGAGAATAGGAAACAACAACAACGCAATACTATGGCAATTTGGAATCCGTGTGGTTGGCTATGACCCTTTTGCTTCCGTTTTTTTTTTTTGCTTCTGGTTATTTTTTGTTTCCGGTTTTTGTCATGGGGAATGATGCATGCCGGGAGATAAAGACATCGTCGGAGACATGAAAGACCCAAATAATATCAGACATGGTGTATATTTCCTCCACTGATTTTAAAAAAGATCTCTCCCGCATCATGAAATAATAATTTTTAATCGTGATTTACATTATTTGATCGCTGATCCCGAATCCAGGCCGAAGTAACCGGAAATTGCATATACAGTTGTGAGCAAGTTATAGGTAAAGTCAGAAGCGAATGTAAGAAGAAAACTATGTTCGCTTCTAGTATTTTTTTGTTGGATGAGATCCTTTTCTAGGCGGTGTAGTTGTCGTTGTGAAGGTAATGTTGAGGATTTTTTTTTTTTCAGATGAGATCCTGTTCTAGGTGGTGTAGTTGTTGTGAAAGTAATGTGAGGTAATCGGTAAAGTCATAAGTGAATGTAAGAAGAATTCTACGTTCGCTTCTTGGCTTTGCCGATTCCATATTACCTCAACATTACCTTCACAACAACAACTACTGAAATGAATGTGAGCGAAAAACCTTCGGAGTATAAGGCTTTATTTCACTTGATTGAAGCCGTCTCTACAAACACAAAAGGAATACATGTGCAGTCAATCACCGCAAAGTATAACAGCAATTAGCCAGCATAAGCACGGAGTCCGGTATACTCTCAATTCTCACCATTCAAGAAGCACCAAGTGAAACACCGCAGTTAATCACAATGCCCCAGGGACAATCCCACCGACGCGCGGCATCTCGGTTTTATCTGTCCCGTGTGCGAGCCACGCGTCATGTGATCGCGCGTCACTTCATCTTTTATTTCATCACAACTGCACCACCTAGAACAGGATCTCATCTGAAAAAGAAAAAAAATCCTCAACATTACCTTCACAACGACAACTACACCGCCTAGAACAGGATCTCCTCGAAAAAAATAATTACCTCAACATTACTTTCACAACGACAACTACACCGCCTAGAACAGGATCTCATCTCACAAAAAAAATACGAGAAGCGAACCTAGTTTTCTTCTTACATTCACTTCTGACTTTACCTATAACTTGTTCACAACTGTATACGCAATTTCCGGTTACTTCGGCCTGGATTCGGGATCAGCGATCAAATAACGTAAATCACGATGAAAAATTATTTTTTGATGATGCGGGAGAAATCTTTATTAAAATCAGTGGAAGAAATATACACCATGTCTGATATTATTTGGGTCTTTCATGTCTCCGACGATGCCTTTATCTCCTGGCATGCATCATTCCCCATGACAAAAACCGGAAACAAAAAATAACCAGAAGCAAAAAAAAAACGGAAGCAAAAGGGTCATAGCCAACCACACGGATTCCAAATTGCCATGGCATTGTGTTGTTGTTTCCTATTCTCTCATGTGCACGCGTTAAGTAATATTCAGAAGATAGAAATAAAACCCAATCGTGTTTATACACCGCACAGCATTTAAAAACAACCGGAAGCAACAGGGTCATAGCCACGATACGAATTCCAAATCGTCAGGGGTATTGTGTTGTTGTTTCCTTTTCTCTCATGTGCATGCGTTAAGTATGAAGCTCACTGCGTTCGCTATAAGTGATCTTCACCATTTAGAGAAAGAGCCAAAAACAATATACTGTATTGCATGATATTTCAAAACGGTGTGGACGGATTTGGACAAAACTTGGTGCACGACTTGGGTAGGTGACACGAACAACCTGATTCAATTTTGGTTCAGGTCCGGATGCAGATCCGGCCTATCAGTGGGATACAACACGTGAAATGTTCAGCCTGGCGGAGGTATGCGCTCTACCGAGTGACGTTCTGGTATTCTCATGTTTTTGTCTTCACTCACTTGGCCTGTTGTGGTTCTGCCATTGGAGAATACAATTACACACTTTAACCTTACTAGTCACAAAGGGTTACAACACGGTCTCCAAGCATCACATGAACAAACAGTACCATGTATGAATGTACCCTCGCATATATGTCCTCAGTTGATTCACGAGTCAGTAAGTGACCACTATATTCATTATGGGTGTGTGTCTGTCTGTCTGTCTGTCTGTTGGGATTCGCTGGATATCCGTTATTGTCGGGTTTTCCGTCTGTGTGTGTGTGTGTGTGTGTGTGTGTGTGTGTGTGTGTGTGTGTGTGTGTGTGTGTGTGTGTGTGTCTGTCTGTCTGCAACGTGACGTTCCACAGCACAAACCAGCAAACAGATTTCGATGAAACTTGGCAAACAGGTGCCATATGGGCTGGGAGTGTGCGCGTTTGAGTTTCATTGCGAAGCACTCACTCGTTGCTATGCAGCGGCCGAAAAACCGCGTTTTAAGAACCCAAACAGTAACTGACGTAGCGCGGCTTCTATGATAGGTAGAGCGACCGGACCAACTCCTGCCTATTCCTTGCATCCCCATCTAGTTATCGCGACAGCATAACGTTCCTCTATCTCTCATAGTTTCCGAATGGCAGCCCTCCGAATGCGGAAAGGTGGTGAACCAGGGAATATGTAAAGTAACCTCGACCTCGGAAACCGTCGACAGCGGAACGTTCAAATTCGGTGTATGGATAGAGTTTAATAACTACTACAAAATTGAACCGCAGCATTTTTCCAGATTTGATCACCAAGGGTATTTGGGCTGAAATATGCAAAATTCGAAAAAATACTTTTTCTCGACCTACGTTCACTATTTTCAATACTTGTCCTACAGTTTTGAATGTGGAGAAACGAGACTTCGGAATTAAACACTTCGAGATAATTAGAAAATTCTACTCGAGCCAATTTTTGATTTAGGTTTTATTTTTCAAATGGTAGTCCTGTGAGGAGTGTCAGTTGGCAAAATACGCAATAGGAAAAATCTTGCCAGGCAGAGGAACAATTGTATGTGAACCAATACATATTGGCAATGAATCTTCGTCGGTGGATCAGTCACAATGAAAAGCATCGTATCCAGTGCTTCGATCCTAGCGGATCCCTCGTCACCTACCGGCTTGTCTGTCTGTCTGTCTGTCTGTCTGTCTGTCCCGAGCATAGCTCCGTGGGTTTTGATCCGATCCTGATAAAATTTGGGTGGGAGGTTTATATCATGATCTAGTTGTGTTTTCCTGAGAATGGGCATGCTGCGCCCATTATGGGTGGAGCCACACCCAAAAAACATGTTTTTAGGGGGTAGCCGATTTCAAGTTAAATCTTCTCCGAGGGGGTTTGTCGAATCTGGCAGGGTTTCGGTATTTGGTTAGCCCAATGGCACCTGCATAGCCCCATGGAGCTCGATTTTTCATTTTCATCCCAAGGTCAAGGTCACAAGGTCAAAAACTTAGAAAATTGCGAATTTTGATATAAAAATCATACGCCCACCCAAACTTTGAGAGCTCGGATGACAATATTTTTTATGCATAATCTTGAGGTCATTCCCCACCTAAAGTCTTGAAACCATTTTGCTCTATTTCGAACACCTTGCCCGTGGCGCCCCCTTCAAGTTTGTTTTTACGCTGATTTCATCAAAGTATGGATAATCCGAGGAGTGCGAAATGCCGTATAGCATATATGACGTTATATTGTTCCTGGAATGTTCCAGAGGAAGTTTTGCACCAAAGGTCATAATCCTTGACCTTTGACCTTTAAAGTTCACAAAGGTCAAATTTTCAAAGTTGTGGGAATCGAACCGGGTTTTCGACCTTCTTCCACGAACTAACTCCAATACGCTATAGCACGTATCCCGTTTCCTTATTTTAATGCCCACAACATTGTTTTGTGACCTTTAAAGGTTATGCAAAGGTCAAATTTTGAAAGTTGTTGAACGAAACCGGGTTTTCGACATTTTACAGCTAATAACCTGTCACTCGTACCACATCATGTTGATCATTTTTTATAACTTGATCAAACATTATCACATTGTCTCATCCTTGACTTCTGAAACAATCTACATCGTCAAATACCACTCGTGAACCATTGTCGTCTTCAGACTTGTGCAAATGTAAAATGTCTAACTTATGTGATTGTCCGGATGGTGTTAAGGCCTTAACCAAGTGGCTGACGCACTCCCAATAAACTCTTTTCTACCTAAATTCAAGCAAATAGCCTTTGAATTTTGAAAAAAAAAATAGCCCAAAATAACAAGATTATGTGGAAAGTGTGAACATGAAGCAGCAATTTTATGGATGTGTAAACAAAACTACACTTTTGGGGGGGTTTAAAAATAGTCACATGACATGGGGCTTGTTGCCAAGCCCGTCCCGATTACACGTTGCTCTGTGAGCTCGCATGACCGAACAGCTGTTAATCCATTGTACAGCAATGGGAATTTGTGTACTTAATTTTATATTTACTCCCAAGGAGCACAAGGTTGACCATGCTGGTTGTTAAACCATGAATAAGTAATTTGATATCTGCACTTATAATGATACTATGACGCCACAAACATGGTGAGGCAGAACACCAACAAAAGCTACCAGCTATAATGAGCGGTTTTGATGACCAAACAGTGATTCTTCAATTAATAAAGTGATTCTTTCTCTCCTTTTATTAAATCTGAGATGAAGTATTTCGAGAGACAAGACAGAATGGGAGTGAAAAGCAGTGGACCACAAATTAAGCATGCATCTCCAGAACACTTTCTAATTACTGGTATTTTTCGAAGTATTGGGCAGAGCAGTTTGCACAATATGGGCAAGAATAAAGTAAGTTTCAAGGTTAACAAGAACCATGCCAAATGGAGACAATTCAAAGAGATAGCGTTCAACTGGATTGCTAACCAAGCAAATGTATCTCAGGGCTGGCAGTTTATGCTGGCTGGCAGCTGGCAGTTGTTTGGCTTGCCTCAAGGTACGCAGTCGCCTTTGAGCTGTCTGGCTTGGGTTTGAATGTCGGAACAGCTATCAATTGTTGTCCTGGTGTTTTCCATCATTGTGTGTGCCGTCCCTCACATAGACATCAAGTTGGGTATCCTGTTTGCTGGCATAAATTGGTAGACGTTAAAGATCCCACTGTGTCCTTCTCAAAGAGTAGGCAAGGTATCGTCGGCATCCTGGCCAAATTCCAAACGTCTGCTCGAACCTACTTCGTCAAACGTCAGGCTGGGCCGGCTGGTTCATGATAAAACTCAGCCAAATCTTTTCTTGGCCAACCCCATGAGGTGGGAATAATCGTGACAGTTCAAGACTCATCATCGGTAAGATTACCTCTTTATTGTCCATTTGTGAAAAGCTGGCAAATCATATAAATTAAATAAACACTACATAGGACCATATACATAATTCTACAATATACCCCACACATCGACAAATAATCCGAAAAGTGGAGATACACCACACTTAGAATACTCGGTTGTTCCACAGAGGTGGCAAAAGTAATAATTTTGCTTGGAAGTTTGTGAAACTCAAGTTGTTCACAACGTCGCACTGTCCATTAAACTATTAAAGTAAAAGCCACAGACTAGCACACGGAAATGGTCATCACAAACTCGCAATGTCATGGAAAAACAGGCTGCTCTCTGAGGAAAAGAGGTAGCCATGACATCTGGAGGTGCTATGCAAAGCATGTCCCACAGGTGGTGCTTGCGAGCAGTGCTCAGAAATCCCAGTTCTCTGCCTTACATAACCCTCAAGTCTTAACCATATATGACGTACAATCACAGAAGAGCTGATGCCTCGTTTAAAATGATTCCTGCTAACACTCCAGACTACCAGTCAAAGCTCATGGTGGGTTCAGATGCAGTCACGGAAAGGGATACAGGAGACTCAGGAGATCTCAGCAATTTTCTCGTTTCTCCAGTTTGTGCAGAAATGCCTTGTCTTCCTGCCAGGACTTCAAGCAAGCGGTGCATCACCATATCATCCCACATCCCTACGCATGATATTTTCTACCCCCAGTAACACACATCAATCAATCAATCATCATCATCATCATCATCCCCCAATGTAGAGCATTGTTGTTGCTGAAACAGTTACTCGGCTGCAATCCTGGATGGGTTACCACTCCGGCTCAGTAAGACAGGATATTAATTTGGAATTTGGTCATGGTGCTCGTGATAGCTCGTCGACTCTTCACAAAGGGTACCACAAGATCTTTATTGGCCAGCAACTAATGCTGGCAGACGAGACGCCCAGTTTGACATCCATCCGAGGGACGGCACACACATTGATGAATCACCTTACCTGTGGCAGCATCCTTCAGAAAGAACAGTATATCTAACTCTCTCACACACGGAACCTTAAGCTCACTGTAGAGCGCTGCTCCACACTCGTCCTACAAAACCTGATGGCTTGTTACCGCCACCACCGAAGGTGAAGGAGGTTATGTTTTCACTCCTTTCTGTCTGTTTGTTTCTGTTTGTCTGTCTGTCTGTCTGTCTATTTCTTTGTCTGTTTGTTTGTCTGTGTGCAGGATATTTCAAAAAGTTGTGGACGGATCAGGATGAAACTTGGTGGACAGGTTGGGTGTGTGACAAGGAAGAATTGATTCGATTTTCATGAAAATCTGGATCTGGATCTGACCTCTTGAATTTTTTAAGTGATTCTTCACCATTTAGAGAGCGAGGGCAAAAAACGATATAGTACTGAATAACATGATATTTCTAAAATGTAATGGACCCGATATGTTCTCGTGGATCAGGCATTACAGGCGGAGGTATGCGCTCTACCGAGTGCCCTTCTAGTTTTATAATTTAGATCATGTGGCTAAAAGTGAGCATTTGTTTTTCTCGGTGAAATCTTCAGGTAAATGGCACGGAAAATAACAATTTTGTCCGGCTGTGCGTTTTATTATTCCTGGTTGCTTACCCATTCCATGGACAGGTGGCAGAGGTGGTGGTGGTGGTCTGTTCTGTGGTAGGAACGTGATAGCACTGGACCAATCATGTTCAGTGATGTACCTCGGGCTGCATGGCTAATGCTCGGTGGCCTCGGCCTCACATTTTAACCCCCCCCCCCTAATGTTTGCTCATTCGCTCGTGATAGCAAGCTAAAAAGTATAATGATCCAGCCATGTATAACGAGAACAATATAGCTGAGTTTCGTGCACCGTTGATGCTTTGTCTAGGAGATAACAAACACTTAGCTCCATTATTGTACAGAATATAGATATTGTTGCGAATTCGCGCCCGCCGGCGTGCGGATGGCCACGTAACTCGGATCGCGGCACGTCGCCCACCGGACGGACAATTCAGTCGTGACCCTCCGGGAACTATCGCCCGGAGCCGGGAATGCCCTCCATGGCGACTCCCCTGAAACACTCACATGGCAGGCTGGCGCCCCGGGCCCCTTCCCTAGGTGCCCGTGCCCAATGCACTGCCCACGCGGCTAACGGCGCCCCGGGCCTCCACATCATTCGGGCGCACCCGTGCCCACTACGCTATCCCGGGCCCCCATGGGCCCTTGGCCTACCACGGCCGACGAGCCCGGTGCCCGGGGTACCCACTCAGCGATACTCACCTTTCGCAGCCACGTTCTCAGCCCGTCAACAGGGCTCTTGCACCCCTCCAAATAGGTATCGAGCCTACACTCCCACCAACAGCAAAACGACCTCCATTTTGTCAATTTAACTAACCCACTAACTCAGTCTGCACTGACCCCGGGGTCCCTTGGGCGGGACTCACTCCTCCCCCCAATCACTCATCGCACCATGCATTCCACATTCGCTCCACTAACACACACCCGCTGGCCTCACTAACTCAGCATGTACAGTTTCACTCCTCTTCTCACATATCGCTGAATCCTGCCATCCTGCTCACAACTTCCCCTAACTAACTCGTGCTCCCACGTCATCCCTTACACTATAGCACGTTCCTTTTAACACTACGTCGCTAAACTACGTCCCCTCTACACATCCAAAGTCTGTCACTGTCCCCAAATCTCTAAAATCCATTTCCCCTCCTAAATCTTACTGCAATCCCTCGAACTCATCCATTCCACGGGCCCCATGAGGACTTACCCCTGCCCCATGAAGCCGGTCTAGCTAACACTAACCCATCCCCCTAACTCGTTGTCATCCTGTGCCCAGGACCAGGGGATCTTCCACCCCTGCCCAGGGAATCCTGTTCACCCGAAAGCGAGGCTTGCTTTTTTTTTTTTTTCTCGCGCAGCACCAGCGCGGCAACTCGCAACCTACGCACCAGCGCGGCAACTCGCAACCTACGCACCAGCGCGGCAATTCCCAGCTGCGCACTTTGGCGTGACGTCATGGCAGCTGTTCGCGTCCCTCATCCCTCTTGGATGGTACCATCCGACAGGGATTCACCCTCCTGACAGATTCCAACCATACACGCAGCAATGACGTCACCCGGCGCAAAAAAAAACACAAGCCCCGCGTCTCGAGGGGTTCCCTACGCGAACACCTGTGCTCTGCCCGTTGGAGATTAACACACCCGCCCGCATGGAGAACCCATCCGGTCCAAATCCGTACTCCTGCCTACTCTTTGTCCGTCGCGGGATCGGCAACATTCACCGCGCTCGTTTCCGGACCGGGTTTCACTCCCGCAAGCGAGCACGTGGCGGCCTCGTGCGTTGCACAGCACGGACCTCGCGCTCGCCGCTGGGTGAACCCAGCGCGGTCCCCATTGAAACTACGGCCGCTACCCGGCCCCTGTCTCTCTGTCGCCGTCGTCGTCTCCATTCCACCCACGCACACCTGCGTGTCATGACACCCAGACTGCACTCCATTAAACTCACATTCACACCAGGAGACGCGGCTGCATGCACACGCATGCCAACCGACATCTCCCTTACATACCGCGACCTCACACACGCGGTCTCTCTCACACACCATGTGCTGGGAAGCACGCATCCTGGCACACTCGCCACCACACCACTCACACACGGGGGCACACTCACACCTTGCACCACACACACCGGGACAACCACACTGGGGATTCGTGTCCCCACAAGGGGTTCCGGGGCCTCTATACCCCCCAAGCTCGGCGTGCACCTGTCCACAGCACTCCTCCCCTCAACCTCGCAAAGCACGACCGAACCCACCTGGTCGTGATCCGCCTCAAGGGGGCACAGCGTCTCCCTCTGTTCCCGGAGGCCATCCGGCTGCTCGCACTGGGCCACAAAACAGTCCGCCAGCTCCCCCTCATGGTCCTCCACTACCTCTGTGTGTGTGTGCTCGTCTTCAATCCCGTCCAATTCACCCTCTATCTCCCGTGTCTCGATACATTTTATTCTTTCCGTCGTCACCTCGTGTCTCGTCTCACACGTTTCAGTCTCCGTCACCCCGATTAGGTTTTCCCCCTTGCGTCACCGTCACAGTTTCCGTCACCTCCACGCGTCTCGCCCAATACGTCCCCTGAATTAATTCGCCCTCACCCGCCTCCATTGCGGGACTGGCAGCCATTGCACTCCCCCCAGCTCGTTCGTTCCAGCATTTTGAGCTCCACTGCCCGCGTTTTGCTCCTCACCATTGCCATTATGCCTGCCTGCAGGCCACGGCCTATTCGCTGCATCTCACCCCACAGTGTTTGCGTATTCGCTTCCATGTCATCCATTTTACTGTTTATTCCCACCAGCATGGCGAATAGCTGGGCCATGTCGGGTGCGCTTGAGTGAGCCGTTTCGGCAGGGATCGGGGGAGGGTTTCGGAGGAGGGGAGGGGAGGTGTCATACACCGTGGCCGCTGCCGCGCCCATCTCAGGCTCTGGGTTTGATTGGGGGGAAAATTGTTCCTGCTCATTCAGCATTTCCTGCTCGGGGCTTTTGTCCTGGACCATGGATTCTATCAATACATCAAAAGGCAAACCTAATACCCCCGGCACCTGTTCGCCTTGAAACTCCATCTTATTTCATGTAAGCAGATTAAATTTAACTCGCTCGTAATTTGGAGGGAATCGGGGGTCGCTCCACTCACCCCTGAACCGATTCCCATGAATTTAGCTTGGAGACGGGAGAGTTTGTTTCCCGCTCGCTGACACCAGTGTTGCGAGGAGGGGGATGAGTTTGTGTCCCACAACCTGACACCAGTGCTGCGAATTCGCGCCCGCCGGCGTGCGGACGCCCACGTAACTCGGATCGCGGCACGTCGCCCACCGGACGGACAATTCAGTCGTGACCCTCCGGGAACTATCGCCCGGAGCCAGTCACGGGTGGGCCTTTCGACCTCACCACAATCGTGCCAATCGGCCACCCGCGTAGGTTAGGGTTGTTCGCCAAACTCGACCTACCTAAGTACCCACGCGGTTGGTAAACCAGGCGATCGTACCTCGCCGCAGGTCGACTCTGGACACGAGCCGCTTGGGCGGCCCGTTCCGTATTACCGGGATAACCGAGCAGTGTATTCGTCGACCTCGATGGTTCAGATTATTTACCGGGCGTTTTGCACCCACTACGAACCCTTTACGTGAAGCAGGATGGAGATTCAATTCGGAAAAGACGAAGCGAAACGGGAAAACAGTTCACACAATGCACATTTATTTCCCGGCACACGGAAAGCACGTATATACAGCCATACAGTCATAATGCACATAAAGCAACCAAAACAATAACAGCAACAACGACGCAGAGTTAATACCGACTACGCGCACACACGGCAACACTTATACAGTTCTACTTCACAGACGGTGCCAATACACATTTACACAAAAGCAAAAGAAAGAAGCCACCCTCATAGACAAGGAGGCAGACAGGCCTGTCGTCCAAATGTGCATGGGACGTAGAGGAGTAGCCAGGTCCGCGAGACCGGGGGGGGGTCCTACCCCATTCGCGGGCGAGCCGCAAATGTGGCCGCGCGGCTGTGCCCCGACTCCGTCCTCCTTGGCGGGTTTCGTTGGCACTACGTGTGGTGGGGGGGGGGGTGGGAGCGGGGCCCCCTTTTGCACTATCTTAGCGCGGGGGAAAGGGAGAATGTTGATGCCCTGGGGGAGGGGAGTGGCTGGCTGGCTTGGGTCCCGTGACGAGACGAGCGATCCCACACCGCAACCTCGTCGCCGACCGCCGTCCTTCTCGCCTCGGACCCGAGCTCCCTTGCCTGCAGTTCCACCGCGCGCACTCGCCTCGACTTCACCAACGCAACGCGTCCCCAACAGCCACTTCTCGACGACCCTCTTCAGGCAACTCCAGAACTCAACTCTTCCTGCAACTCTTATCAGTTCCGCACTCTCCTCACCCGACCGACCCGACTTTGCCACTCTTTTTAATTCGCCTTGCGCTCGCCTTTTTATAGGCAGGCAGGAGCAGCCAATATGCAAATTTTAGGATCAGAACGCGATTGGAGACGGGGCCACGCCACCCCCCCCCCCCGGTCAGCCATTGGTCGGGCAAAAATGGGCGTAAACCTCTCCTGATCCTAAAATTTGCAGATACGGACTTCACATACACACGCTTGGAGGTGGGCCAAACCGCCCCGCGCTCACGAATTGGATGGAGGAGAAGTGGGCGTGTAGCATTTTTGATCCGAATTTTCCCCTCGGAAAGGCCGCCTTCGTGCTCGCGGCTGGCGCGCTCAGCACCAAACGCCGAACGGGCCCGAGACAGCCCGACATTCAGTGTTCACAGGTGGTGCGGTTGTTGGTTGTGAAGGAGAGAGGCGAAGGTGGTGGAGGATTTTCGGAGGTGGTTTGATGGTTATGGTGCTGTTTGGGAATGGCGGTGATGCGATGATGTGGGAGCGTACATGGTGGCGATGGCGTGGTTGTTGTGTGATGGCGGTTGAGACGTGGTTGGTTCAAAATAAAGATAGAACAGAAAAAATGGCTACCTCAAAGCGTCGCAGCCCAGATGAATCGCATAAATTCCCTCTATACAACGGGTTTGGGCTAACTACACATGTACTTAGAGATATTTCACCTACGGGCCCTTCATGGTGTAATGTGAATTTCCACAGCCGTAACAATATTCTGCTTCAGGCCATTTATCTGGAACATTCCTTGATGCTTTGGACTGCAATGTACATTCTGTACTCTGCAACATAAGGGGTACCTGGTGAGGTACATAAGGGGTACATAATGAACCTGGTGAGTGAATTACAGTGCGTTTGTTTTTAATTCACCATCTCGTTATTATTCTGCATATTTATGCACAAATGTCTGTTTAAATAAACTTTCATTTCACACTATGTCCCATTCAAAAATTTGATCTATGGGGCCCAAAACCCCCTTTGCCTGAGGGCCCAGAATACCGTCAATCCGACCCCACTCCCCTTTTTCATTTTTCTTTTTGAAATACTTGTCACTCACTCTCTGTTACGAAATACACTGAATTCCTTGCAATAAAAACTAACAAATTCTCTCCATATCTCGATCTCTAACTCCAACTCTGTCTCTCCCTCTCTCTCTGTCTGTCTGTCTCTCTCCATCTTTCTATCTCTCTCTCTCGGTCTCTCTCTCTCGGTCTCTCTCTCTCGGTCTCTCTCTCTCGGTCTCTCTCTCTCGGTCTCTCTCTCTCGGTCTCTCTCTCTCGGTCTCTCTCTCTCGGTCTCTCTCTCTCGGTCTCTCTCTCTCGGTCTCTCTCTCTGTCTCTCTCTCTCTGTCTCTCTCTCTCTGTCTCTCTGTCTCTCTGTCTCTCTCTCTCTCTCTCTCTCTCTCTCTCTCTCTCTCTCTCTCTCTCTCTCTCTCTCTCTCTCTCTCTCTCTCTCTCTCTCTCTCTCTCTCTCTCTCTCTCATTTACCGTTGCCCCACTGTTAGTATGTTGTCTTTTCAAGCTCCACACCCTGTTCTTCCATGAGCCTGAAGATCTTGTATTATAAGTTGAGTGATAAATCATCAAACTTGAGTTTGTTATTCCTTCTACATCAAGACGTATCATAAATCTCGGCTTGAGCTTCGAAAAGGTGCTCAAGGTTATGCTACCTGAAGACCTGCTTTGATCTCGGTGACCTCAAGGTAACCAGTCAAAGTCCTGAGCCCAACTAGTTTTCAAGCCAGACACACTGTCTCCTCATTGTGGTTACTTGCAATCAATTTCTGCCGACGCATGACCAGTGGTGAATCAGGGGTCAGTCACAAGGCCAACAGTATGAAATAAAGACACTGAATACCCCTGAATTACAACTTAGTGCACGAAACAGATCTGCCCTGTGGTTCTCTAATCACCACCATGGCTACGATAACGCAAAGGAAAAGAATAATTTCTATTTTCGCTGATATATAATGTTTAACACTGAAACAGGCTTTTAAAGCGGTTAACCAACTACAGTGGAGACAGGTAAGTGGCAGGTTGGAGGATGGTCTACTGAAGGAGTCATTAGCTCACGATACATTGTATTATATAAAGCGGAGACGAAGGTGATTAACCAGTGGACCCGGTCTCGCCCCTTGAACACCCACTCCGAGAAACTGCCCAGAAACGAACTCACTGCAGCTTCAGAATATTAATTTAGTTCCTTTTCTGAAGTTTATTTGGGCCTTTTTGTGG